>NW_020524918.1:0-33596 GCF_003368295.1 Carassius auratus | reverse complement strand
TGATTTATTTTATGTTTGTGTGTGTGTGTGTTTATTACTTAATATAGTACAGCTAATTTAAATAGTAATATATATATATATATAGAATTGTGTGTGTTATATATACAATATATTTAGGTCATTTAAAAGTACACAAAACAATATTCATCTCTCATTCGTTTTTTTTTTTCTTAGAAACGTGTTTGCATATATGTTTATTGTGTTCTATATAACGTAATCATTTGCTTAATTATATATGGTTCTACACTTTCTCTTATTATCCTATTGAATCCTAGCAAACACTAATGCGAAGTATTCATGTAGCCTATGAAGTTCATTTTTGGGGTCTCCCGGGAATTCTCCCTCTTATGGGTTGGGCTCTATTGAGAACTGCCTCCAGCCGTGGGACAAGCACATTTTTGTCTAGTAAACTCTAGCTAACGCTTTACCCCGCATCTGTCTGCTCGGAAAACAGCTTCATCTACCAAAAATAACTAGTTCAGTTAATTTAAGAATATCCCCGATGATGATATGTGTTTACTGAGCATCTGCGTGGCGCGTGAGCGTGATGGTGAGCTGCCTCTCAGAATTATCTGAAGTTCTTCAAAAAAGAAAGAGATATAATGCTTCTTCAACGAGACGAGCTTCAATGAAACAATGTAAGTGACTTTTCGAGGTTCTTGTACGTTTCTTTGTGAAATTACATACTCGGACTAAAACTCAAGTAAACAAATCTTCAGGTTTTCCCGGTTTAACTGCGCGAACAATAAAGAGCTCTGATCAGGGGAAACATAATGTGCCACAATGTGTTACTACGTTTAATAAATGTTCAGAATACCAATGTTCAATATAACAATAAATAAATAATATCCTACTATTAGAGACTGAGCCGTGAGACAGCTACGTGTTTTATATTTATTTATTTATCTATTTTAGACAACGTTGATATTGTAGATGTTACGTTTATAAAAATGGAAAGTTAATGGTTCTGTTTTATATATAATTGGTGTTGGCTATTGTGCGCATTTTGTTGTATTTGGATGACTTAGAATAGAGAAATATCCATGGCTTAAAGAGTGGGTGTCACATTACAATGGCGGTGGGCAGAAGAAATCCTAATTGGACTTTTGGATCACGCAAATAAAACTGTAAACAACTAAATAGTATTTAAAATGTCTAAATTATAGCTTCCACTCATAGTCTGTCTCTCTCACTATAGTAAGCTGCCTGCCTACACAGCGTTTTGGGCATCAGACATTTGTTGCCCGAGACTGGCTGCTTGATTTCAAGCCACAACCATGAAGTAGGTTAATGTGGAATTTCTTAGGTCATTAGATGAAATGAGCTTGTATCAAGAGAAAAACAAGAGGATAATGAATATCCCATTTAGCCTACCTGTAGTGCTGACAGCTGTAGTGTTTCCGAAGTTAGTGAAGCAATTAACAGCTGTTGATGTACTGTTCAGTTACTTCTAAAGGTTTAACATTTGTAAATCATTAGTGGCTGACAATAATGCAAAATGTTTTTATTATTTTATTGAGCATTATGATTTTCTGGAGTTTTAGCGTTTTGAATACCAGAAGCCTCTGTTTCTGGTTTTCCAACACATTTTTGCCATGATGAATTAAGTTCTTTATTCTGCTTGTACGGTCCTTGAGTCGCTGACCCCCTTCATGTGTATTTACATATGCTTAGGGGGCGTTTCTGAACCAATATGTCATATGTTCTCTTATGTCATGTATTCCATTAATTTTATATGGTGGTCTAAATGGCCTCATTCTCACTCACACAAATGCACCAACTTACAGAGATGATATGAGGCTGTTTATTTAAGGCTTGGAAATTATGTAGTAATCATGATTCTAACAATGATTTAATTTGAGGGTGTTGAGTTGACTTACCCTCTTAGATAAGATTCCCTTCTGGTTTCATGTCCTATTTAATTATTTTGTTCCATCATTGTTGCCTACAAATGAATGCCACTGATGGCATGTTGTGGTTGTTTAATAAAATATGAAGTTAGTGCCCTGTCTATTGTCCTGCTGGCTGATTCTGCCCGATTCTGCGTGCCGAAAATAGAGCTCTCTATTATCTTTTGAACAGTGGTTGTTAAAATGAAACAAGATCTGAGGACCTCACACGGGATCTTGTAACATCACACACTTCAAGTTTTGGCAACAAAAGCTTAACAGATTAGGTGTTATTAACCATAGTATCAAATGAAGCATTGCGATAATCTCATTAAAACATACTCGGTCTCAGATGGAGGGAATTTTCCATTCATTTTATAATAAGGGAAGACATTTATAATCCTAATACAGATGAACAATGCCCAATTACTGCCAAAAAACCGTCTTCATCAGAATAATTTAAGAGGTCTCTAGTGGTGGACATCTCCTGCTGAAGTCTTCGTTTTCCATGGACCTCAGATAATGACTCCCCACAACTCGCCTTCTTGGAAGCAAAATTTCAGACCAGGGATTGTTTGTTAATATCCAATTTCAAATTTAGCATCTTTATGTGGTTTGTAGTGAATAGTCGCAGAAATGTGCAGTTGGTTAATGAGATGGATTTGTGGATTGGTGCTACAAGCTTTGGAACTTTTCTCTTAAATCAAAAGTCTCCAGTTAGAACCAGGAAAGATTTATACAGAACTTTTGTTTTTCTCTAGTTCGTTAGAAAACCATGTATGTTGGGATGTTTCAAAGAACTCAGAAAGGTATTACAAAAGATCTGTTATTTTTAAGTGCATTGTTTGTCAACTTCCCTTTTACGGAAAGCTCTAAAACTTTGGTTGGTGTGCTTGCAGCTAGCCAATAATCTTTTGATAAAAAGTTCTCAGAAGTGCCATTTTAAAGTTGAAAACTGATGCTGGTTGTGTCATTAGTAGTTTTTTTTTTTTTTAAGGAATGAGAGCAGGGACACCTGGGCAATGCTCCATACAGTCCATTATTTATTGTAGATCTGAAGAACCAAAATAGTGATGCAATCTGATCAGGTTTTAGACTACAATCATTGATTTTAAAGGGATGTTGAGAAGGTTATTTTGTACTGTATATATTCAGTATCCTGACATCTTTTTGAACAGGGATGGACATTGGAAAGTGTATGTATTGTAATGTTAACAATAGTTTAAAGGGATAGTTCACCAAAAGTAAAATTTCAGGCTAATGTTGTTCCAAACCTGTGACTTTATATCTCTTTGTAAGAAAAGAATAAAATCTTTTGAAAAAGATGCGTATTTATTTTATTTTTTTTGCCATACACGGAAGTCAGTGGAGTCCAGTGACTTTCAAAATAACTTATTTTGTGTGTGTTTTATACAGTCATAAGACGTGAAGTTGAGAAGTTTTAATGATATCAGAATTAATTTTTTTTGGATGAACTATCCCTTTAAACGGCATATGAAATGAGAGTAGTTTTAAAAATTGTGATTCTCTTTTTTTTAGACACTGCTTTTCTAATATAGCTAAAATGCTGTTTCTAGGTATGCTTCTGTTTATTTTCGCAGCTATGATATTTTTTACATGCATGAACTTCTTTAATAGATAACACACTATATATAAATGGTTCTCTTATGTTTTTTTTAGCCTCTGGTTTCCTGTCATTTCAAGTTCTGCTTTGTAAATCGTGGTGAACTCTTCTGTAAACCTCACCAACCGTGATCTTTTTCAGCAAACTTATTATGGCTGACATGGGAGAGTGATTACTCATTATGTAACGGGGCAGTTTTTGCATGGCTGCGGTCACTGTTCTGACAAGGAAAAAATGGTTTCCATGCCACAAATACATCATTTAAACTTTCAAAGTTCTCCCAAATTATAGACGCATGAATAAAGATATTGTACTCCTCTGTGTGTGAGTGAGTGAGAAAAGCTAATGCGTGAAGTTTTATGCCAGTTTCTATGTATGAAGTGTTTTAAAGCAATGGCTAAGAAAACCAGAAACAACAATTCGTGGTGCTATTTGCATTTTTGGTGCAAATAAAATCAAATGTATTTCCAAACATCCGTTGCGTCAAATGATGTTCCTGGCCTTAACTGCAATCCATTTAATGAAACCTCTAATGCAGTTGTGGTTTTCATTACACTGTACTAAAATTACGTGTAAGTAATAAATTGAATTGTGGTTTTGTTTTGAAATGAAATTTTCTAAATCTGATTGGCAGGATTTCGTTCATCAGTGCTAGGTGGTGGAGATGGAAGTTCCAGAATACTCTCGCAGTTTTCCTGCTGCTGATCTGCTTTTTGGTCCCAGGTAAAGGAGCTCTAGAGTTATAAATGAAAAATGTTCTAATGCAAATAGTGTGTTATCTGGAATTGTAATCCATAGTTAAGTTCAGATCTGAGTTTCTATGTATATTGATTGCTCATCATGCTAATCAACATTGCTTCCATTTCATTAATTCATCTTTTCCTTTTTTTAATGTCTTTTTTCATATTTTCAATTTACGTATTTCACTGTTTCTGTATTAATTTTATATATGTACAAGTTTTCTCAGCTTCCTTGCATGTTTAAATTACTTTTTTTTGCATTTCTTGCTCTTTTTTTTATCACCTTTAACTTGCTTTTGTTGTCCTTGTCCTTGCATTCTGTTTGCCAAGAAAGTCACAACCAGTCATACATGAAAAATATCTCAACGTGTCCTCCATATATTAAAAAAACTGGATCCAAGGGTGAGATCTGGCTTTGTCAGTGGTCTCACAGCATGCATTGGTGGGCTCAAATATTTACGGTGACTGCTTCTGTTTGTAGGCCAGTCATTGCGCACAACATTTGCTGTTTTTGTGAAGCTGAGATAATCTTTGCTTCTCCCGAAGCTGAGTTATTATTCAGACGTGTTATTAAGGATTTCAATACTTAAAAAAATGCCTTTAACTGGCAGCTTGAATCCTTAATCGGTCTCTTGTTGCTGAATTTAAGTTCCCTGTGCACTGCATATGAAAAGCACGTGTCTTTTTAATATTAGTCACATACCATGGCTCGCCTGATTTGTTCGTACTGTTATATTGGTCCAAGTAGGAACATTTATGGTCTTTGGATGCCTGTCAGAAATGGTTTAGCGCAATGCTGGGAATCAGCATCAGGGAAATTTCTAAAGCGCTTTAATAGTTTAAACAACGGACATCGGAGTGCTAAAACACGTTCAAAACAATGAAATTCAATTAATGTAAGCCACAGAAAAAACTAATAATGGAATAATGTTGTGCGGAGAAGGCCAAGGGCAATTTTGAACATCATTTTAGGATGCACGCCTCTCTTAGGCATTTCAGCCCTCATTTAAATCACGCCCAAATCAAATATTGCTCAAACTTGGAAAATTCTTGGTGAAATAACTTGTTGATTAGGTCCGATTTGTCACGTTCAGTAAACGGCGTGCACAGACTCTCGTTTCCAGACATGGAATCTTTACTATCCCCGTGCAAGAGCTTGTCATTAAAACCAGATGTGATTATTGCCCATAGAGAGACCAACCCCTGTGTGCATAAAGTTCACAATATGCTTTTGTTGCTTGTTTTTATACTGAAACCACAAATGTACACACAACATGTCACATGTTTGTTCTTGGATGCCCTTGTTTTTCTGCCATGCTCTATAAGCTAAGGAGCCATGGGTGTGTTTATAGAGTTAAATCTCACTGGATCCTTATAATAGCTGCTCCATGCTGATCAAAAGCAATGCAAAAAAAAAGTGTTCAAGTGATGGACTTAATTATGGAATAGTTGCCTCAAAAATGAAAATTTTCACCCTCATGTCATTCCAAGCCCATATTATTTTTTCTTGATTCCATAAAAAACGAAATAAAATTTTGGGCATAATGAACTAAGCTCTTTATTCCCCATGCAGTGAAAAAAACAGATTTGAAAGCTTATCTTTTAAGCTTATTTAAGCTTATAATTCTGTGATTCTGAATAATAAAAAGCCTCATAAAACTGTCACAAAGGTAGTCACATTTATATTTTAGTGTGAGAATTATTATAAGGCTTATCTCATGGACTACTTTATTGACCTTCACTTCATCAGCAGGCATTTCACAACAGTGCTCACATCCCATATAGCAAGCTTTTTTAATTTTATTTATTTTTCTTTTATTTTTTTGCCCTGGCATAGTAAGAATACAACTGGTGCATATACATCTCTGAGGATGACTTTTATGGTATTTTGTGTTTTTTTGTTGTTGTTGTTCATATGAACACTGGACACAGTGCCTTGGATCTCCTTTTGTTTTTCATGAAAGAAAGAAAATTATACAGGCATCCGTAATGACAGAGAGCTTACTAAATGATTAGCATTTTTGGGTGAATTGTTAATTGCCGTTTGGCAGATGAATGCAGCACACCTTAAGGTACAAGACTGCCAAGAGAATGAACGAAATGAGACACTTCAGGATTAAAGCTTTCGCAAAATGTGACGCTGTTGAAAAGGCTATTTTTATTCTCCCTGGACTTTTTAGCCTGAGATCCCTGTATCTGGCATTCCATCTTCTGGCCTTCTTCTAAAAGGACACTTTGAGATCAAAGCTCTCCATTTCTCCTGTGAAATCACTGAACAGATTGACCTTCACTTCCTCAACATTCACTTCACAACACTGCGCAAATCCTATCATATCACCAGTATTACATTTTTATTTTTTTGGAGGACCAGGATCTGAGCAGCACCATAATATTGTGCCGGGTTAGAGCTGTGGCTTTTGTAGCACAGTTGGTTGTGCTTCTTTTTACTGTGGCCCATTCCGACAGCTATGAAACAGCAGGATATTCCAGTAGCGTGATTCCGTCCAATAGTGATTTCAGCCTCTTTCTGCAAAACACTTACAGGCCACTTGTCAAAAGCTGATCCCATTCCTTGCTTGTTTAAACCCCAGGCATGATGGCGGAAAGAATTATCTTTTTTTCCCCCTCACCTCCTTCCTTGTTTTTGCTGGACAACTGTTACGAATTTTCCAGCGTTTTCTGTCCCAGGTGTGTTGATGGGGTCTTGTTTGGTGAATTTTGTATTGACCCAGTTCTGACTGGTCTGACATTCTGATTTGTGCAATGTATTCGATCCTTCAGAGGGGACCAGGAGAATGCAAATGTGTAGAAACTTTAGCTTACGCTCCAATAAAATGGGTCTGCTGTACATTTATGAAGTGTTGTTTGCATGTAGAATGTCTGCTGGCTTTTCATCGTGAAATGAAATTAAAAATGAGGTAGTTACATGTATAAAATCTATTTACTTTAACTGTTTTATAGTTTACAACTTGCAGCACTACAGCCAAAGATTGTTTTGCCTGGGAACCGTAACAAATAATGTGCTATACTTTTATTAAATTCAGATTCACTCTCCAAAAGTAATTTTTTATAACATATTTTGACTTTTCTTAATTTAAGTTTAATTTAAATTTGGCTTGAATGCTGGCACAGGGCTATGGGAAACAAGCACTAGCGAAAATTTCTTATAATCTTTTTCCATTATAAAATGATCTGTTAATTTTGGCACACGGTATCACTTTTGCAAGAAAAAGTGTGTGTGTATAGCAATTATGTATAGTATAGTTAGTAATTTGTGTCCTAATGACATTTTTTTATGTTCAGTCATGTTTACCATGTACTATATTTGGTTTGGACCTGATTTAAAGTTATAAAAGAACACTTAAGATGGCTAAAAATTATTTAAATTCAGACAAAACCTGCAGTTTAAGTTTAAATGTAAGTTTAAAATTTTAATATATTAATATTATTTTTATTTGTTATGAATAAATTTTATATATATATATATATATATATATATATATATATATATATATATACCAAGCTCTAAAATGTTTTGTCATGTAGAAATAATAAGAGTAAATAAAAAAATTTAAAATAAAATTCCTTAACCAGTAAATCACGAACAACTGGAAAAGCTATGACACATATACAAAAACTTTCTTCCAAATTTGTTGGAGTGAACAAATTTCATAATTTGCAAAATTAGTGGTGAGTAGTGGGTTTTCTTTTGATTCTATAAAAGCTTTTAGATGTCACCACTTCTAAACAGAATCAGAAAGGAGAAAAGTGTGTAGTATTGGCTTCTTGACTCTTTGGATTGAAATTTAAGTGGTCTGAAATTTAGCCTTTGTATCTACTGTCCACTCTAGTGAGCACAAGGCACGTAATGATAATCTTGGCTGTAGTTTGTGTCCCTTTAAACGGAAGATAATTTTCCCTTTCTAGGATGGATGCTCTTTATCCTTCTATTAGTGAGCCGTTCTCAGGATTAAATGGCTCCAATTTTATTGTTCCTCATATGGAATCTGTCAAAAGCCATCAAATCCCATATTTCCTGTTTCTGCTGAGGTATGATGACTATACCTGTGAGTTAATTACTATCAGTAACCCTTTTTATGGCCACTAGTGAAGAACTTGGATGTTTCATGCAAAGAGTTTTAAAATTTCATGCATGAAAATTGAATTTGTTGTTCTCAACAGTATCATTACTGTAAAGGAAAAATTGTTACTGCGGAAAAAAATAAATAACTGATGGAATATTATTTACTTGGAGAGCACATTATAAATCACTGAAATTAGTTTGTCCTTTGACTGTTGGAATGGGTTATGAAATTTAACCTTCAGTACTGTTTGTTTACTTGCATCAAACTTGTCCTGATGAAGCCACTGCATCTTGAGAAAGTTGAATTGCCCAGAGCTGCTCAATTTGCCAAAAAGTTCTGTGGTTTTTGCTTATGTGCTTTTTGGGATTGCATGAACAGAGGCCATTGTCTCTGAGTCAAGACTTTTTTTTTTCATTGAAGTCTTCATATCCGAGAGTTGCCTTAAGGGATCTTAAAGGATATGGTCAGTGACGTTGATTATAAGTCTATCAAATGGCTTAAGATTCTAGGTCGTCTTTATGAGGAAATGACTCTGGGATTCCTTTAGTAGTAACTTACCATATCTCGACCAAACTTGATATCTGTTTTTCTCCCCTTCTGTCCTTGTCGTTGCACTAACCCAGCAGCCGTCTAAACGCATCTTCCTGTCACCTGATTCCTCTCCTGTCCTTGGCCCCTGCTAATACCTGTCCTTTGCAAGCTAAAGTGACATGTGACCTGTTTGCTTGCAGTAGCACAGAGCTGCCAGAGTAGCGTCAACTGCACTGTGGTGCTCACCGACTCCCAGGGGTCTTTTACCTCCCCCTGCTACCCCCAATGACTACCCATCCAGTCAAGCCTGCAAGTGGACCATACAGGCCCCAACTGGCTTTATAGTGCAGATCGCCTTCCTAGATTTTGAGCTTGAGGAAGCACAAGACTGCATCTATGACCACATCAATATCAGCACTGGCACGAGTGATGCCAAATTTTGTGGCTTAACACCCAATGGACTAACTCTCAACTCCAGTGACAATGTGATGGAGGTTTCCTTTAAATCAGACTTTAGTATCCAAAAGAAAGGCTTCAATATCAGTTACAAGCAAGGTATGTTTAATAAATGACGAGCTCTTCACAGCATGTTTATTTATCTTAGATGTTTTAATTGATACTTTTTGATAATTAATTAATCAATTTTAAGACCTAATTTAATGTATTAATATTTTATTCATTATTATTTAATAATTTATAATAAAAATTGTATCCAATTTTTATTATAAATTACTGGCATCCAGTAAACCCTGTTAGGGTTTACTGGATGCCAGTAATTATGTTTTGCTGTAGTTTTGTGGTTTAAAAAAGTAATTTCACAGCGTGACTGTGAAAGCAGCGTTTTAATTTAATGAATAAACATCAGACCTTATAGAAAGCAGTATTATCAAGATTGCATTGCTAAACTCTGCCGCTCTGTTTCATATCACAGCTGCTATCATGTTGCTTTGCCATTCACGCTATCAATATCATCTCATTGTGTTCTTATGACCACAGTCACAAACATTTAACTATACGGAGTTATTAAGCACTTCTCTTATTCTGTCAATCAGTTTTCAGTCTACCAACTTTTTTTATTTTTTATTATTAATTTAATTGATAAGATTATGGTTGTTTTCAGATAATATTAAATTGTTTCTATTTCATGCTTA
The DNA here is from genome assembly GCF_003368295.1 of Carassius auratus. Taxonomy (NCBI): domain Eukaryota; kingdom Metazoa; phylum Chordata; class Actinopteri; order Cypriniformes; family Cyprinidae; genus Carassius; species Carassius auratus. The sequence continues at coordinate 23,576 of NW_020524918.1, read as the reverse complement.
TTGGCTTAATTTCTTCTTCATAAACATACAGATCCCTGTTTCCAAAACAGAGTCAAAAGTAAAACGTACGCTTCATGTTCAAAATTTTGGTTTCAGTTTTTAAATATTTTTGAAAGAAGAAGAAGTCTCTTATGCTCGCCCAGGCTCCATTTATTTGACTATAATACAGTAGAAATATTAATGTTTTGTGCAATTTTACAAGTAACTGTTCTATATTTTAAAATGTTTAAACCAAGAATGCAATTTATTCCTGTGACACGAAAGCTGAATTTTCAGTGTCACATGATCCTTCAGAAATTATTCTAATAGGCTGAGTAATAATTACAAGAAACAAGTTACAAGAAAATAATGATTTTCTGTAGAATTTGTGCAGCAAGGAAAGAGTTTGGTAAGTCATTGTATTTATTTAGAATAATATATCTTTTTGAGAGCAAAACTAAAACATTCACTTTTGTCTAGGTGCACTATCAGGCAACAAGGGTACCTGTATAAATTACCAGATGCAATTATGTTCAATGAAAAAGAACACACTCTTGCAAAACAAAACAACCTGCAAAAAATAACCTTTGTTATGAAGTCAGACAGATGTGAAGGTACCCATTAGTACCCAGCACTTGACAGATTTAGACACCGTATTTTCTATTACCCTCCCAGTGAAACGGGTTTGAAATGAAACCTTTTTGAAATCAAGTTCATTAGTGTTTAGCATGCAGCAAAGCTGTTACCCATTCTGTGATCCTTCAATAGCGTCAGATGTCTGGTTATGTCAAAAAGCATCACAAATATAGAGTGCAGGGATCTAATAGTCCAAATGGAGGTGTATTTTTCCATTCCAAATTGCTTGTGGTTTTTATTCCGAGACGGCCAACAGAAACAAACTTCCGCCAATTTAAATGAAATGTGTCAGCAAATATGACATAAAAGAGGTGTTTTAGCATAGGCAAACTAATATGACTGTGCGTTTTGGAAGAAGTTTAATAAGCTCGTCTTAGAATGATTACTTAATATAATGTTCCTGTCAAACTTGGATGATTTCAGACATTAATGTCTCTCTTCTTTTCTCATGTGTTGAAACATAGAGTATTATGAAATAGTTACTCTATATTAGCTGATTCACATTTGAATTTTTCTTTGTTGTCCTGTATAGCCAATTTGGAGACCATAAAGAGGTTTATATACAGTAAGTGCATCTGTGTCATATTTTAAGATCTAATGGTTTTTCACTCTTGCAGTGGCAGTGCAACTGAGGAACCAGAAGGTCACAATACCAAAAAGCAGCAAGAATGTAGTGAGAGTGTCCAATTCAGTCTCCATTCCTGTTCTCACTGCATTCACTGTGTGCTTTGAGATCGCCCGCACAGCCCAGAAGAGCACAGAGACCATCTTTACCTTGTCTGATGCCTCTGTGACATCCATTTTGGCATTTGAGAAGACCGTGAGAGGCATGGAACTGTTCATCGACGGTTCCATTTGCTCTGTAAATGACCTGCTCACCAGCTCAGACATCACATCCAGCATGACACCCATGTGCCTCACCTGGACCAAGTCTACTGGCCTTGTGGCAGTGTACTTTGGAGGCCGATATCGAGCCAAAACCTGCGCAACTTCTCAGCTTTACACCTTGCGGAGTGGGGGAGTCCTCCAGCTTGCAGGAAAAGGGTCAAGCTCGGTCAGTGTGGACGATCAGAATTTGGATGGCTTCATATACAATTTCCGATTATGGGATTATGCCATGCCCTACTCCGAGCTGTTGGCCCTCAAGTGTGATGCTGTGGGAAACATCATCGACTGGGAACAGCGCTACTGGACTATCCCAGGCAGTTACACACAGACCGACAGCACACTCAGCTGCAGTGAGTAGATGGTTTCAGATTCATAACCAGTAGAGATTAAACGGAGAAACCAACTCAATGCCTTATAGGCCTAGTCATGCCCACTAATACAGTTTTCTAATAAATATATGAGATAAATAAATTAATTGAATTAGTACATTTATTTATTGTATTATACAGTAATTATTCAGATTTTGATTGCAAATTTCGTACACTCACGAAAATTGTTTGGTACAAGTAGAACACTTTGTTTGTCTGATTACTTTTTTTTCTGATTAGTAATTTCTTCCTACAATTGATATGTTAATAATATAATTCTAAAATAAAATATAATAATAAATTTAATTTGAGAAGTGAACCGGCGTAAGAAAGAGAAAATCAGATGTACAAAGTATTTGAAAATACAAAGATATGGCAAGTTCATTTCTGTAAATGCACCCAAGATACCTACCCAAGGTGGTCGTAGACTGAATCTAATCACATCCAACAAAGTTGTGCATGTTTTTGTTTTTTTTTTTTTTTTTTGTTTTTTTGAATGGCTATATTACACTCAAATAATATGTAAGTGCTGTTGTCCATTTTACATAAATATGTGTCATTGTAATCAGACTGGAAACAAGGTGAAATGTGTAAAAAGGTGTAAATGCAATCTAGTTAAAGCATATCCAGATACTTTCCAGATGTAAATGGATGTTATGCCAAGTTTGAAGGGAGCCCTTAGTTTGTCCATTCCTCTTGCAAGTTTTGATAAAAAGTAAACCAATAAATAAAAATGCAGACATAATCTTCAGAACCATTTCTCATCCCGCTACCTAAGACAGTACTTTTAAAGTCCTTTAAATGCCCTCCAACTTTCAGTGTATAGAGGAATCAGTTTTGGGGCGAAATAGAGCAAAGGCAGGCATGACTCACATGTATAACAAGCCTCACCAGGGACTGCTTTCTTCCACTTAGCTAGGTTCCTGAAACTCTAGATGCCCAGCACAGCTTGGGTCAGCAGCCCATGGAAAAAAAAAGTGTTGCTTTAAACTATGGCGCCACAGATCAAAAGAATTAACTAACTCAGCAACTTTCTGTGCTCTAAGACAGATAAAGCCATACGTCCTGTGTCAACATTTGGTCTGTGTTAGTGATGGATGTAGTGTTGGAATTATTTTCTCTAGATAAGCAGTTAAATTGCCTATATAAATACAGAGTTCCTTTAGATATAACATATAATATAGTATAATATAATATAATATACAGTGGGCTTTAAAGCTCTGAAAATGCTGTTTCTTCATTGTTAATTTTATTATTAGCATGAAAATAATATGAGTGAAAAGTTTAAGTGGAAAATATGCACATGTATTATTTGATTTGCCCCACTTTTGCTTTGTGTAAAATCCTGACGACCATATTATACCGAATAATTTGAAAATGATAGCCTTGATTGATCAGCGTCTTGTGCATCACAAATTACACAAAAGTAATATCTCATAAATAACCACTGCAGAAGCTTTTTTTATTTATTTGTCATACATTTGAGCTTTGCTTTGTTTTTTGTTTTGTTTTTTATGAAAAACTTTTAAACTATTTGAAGCAATGTTTAATTATTAATAAACTTTATTTCCAGACCCAGAGGGATCCATAGTACAATACAAAAACACATACATAGAGAAGAAAAAAAAAAAAAAAAAAAAAAAAAAAAAACACAATTAATAAATATACAAGAAGTAAAAAATTAACCCTCCACAGTGTTCAGTGTCTAGCATACAGACATGTACACCATTGGTTCCACAGTCTGGACGAAAATCTTACAGAACTTCGTCTAGGGTTAGCCAACACAGCAATTAGATCATTTTTTGACTCAGACACCCTACCCATAAATCTAAACATTAAGTTACGCAAGACTGCAGCACAGGTAGGTACCCCAGCACTAACAAACATATGGCTTGCACTGGAGTCTCTTGGGACTCTTAGCAGCAGCCTCATGCTGTCATTATAAGCCACTGTAAGCTTTCTAATGCTATCTTGCTTATAACGGCACCAAAGATAGGCAGTATACAACGGTGTACAGTATGTTCTAAAGAGTGAAATCTTCACAGGGACAGAGCACATACTAAACTTACGACACAACATGTTCGCTTGCACATACAGCTTACGACGCTGCCTATAAATATCCTTGTCATCAGACAGGTCATTTGCAATAATATGGCCAAGATATGTAATATCTGTGCATACATCAAGTACAGTACCAGATAGATAAAAATCAGGAAAATGAGAATGTTTATCATCTCTACTTCTTATAGTCATAATTTTACTCTTTTTTGGATTATACTTTATATCAAAATCTACCCCATACTGTGTGCATAGTCTCAAAAGCTGTTGTATACCAGCACTATATGGGCTAAAAATGACCAAGTCATCAGCGTACATAAGGTGATTAATTAGTGAGTCACCAACCCTACAACCTGTACCACAAGCATTTAAAATCATAGACAAATCATTCATATACACATTAAAAAGAAAAGGAGACAGAATTCCACCCTGTCGAACCCCATTGGTCACTTTAAAGGGAGCCGTTGTTACACTGCCCCATTTAACTCTCATTGTCTGATGAGAATACCAATAGACCAAGATTCTAATCAAAAAACCAGGGACCCCACTTTTAATCAATTTTAAAAACAATTTTTGATGATTAACACGGTCAAATGCTTTAGAGGCATCAATGAAGCACAAGAACATTGTGGAATTTTGTTTATTATATCTATCTAAAATTTCCTTTAGTGCAAAAATACATAAATCAGTACCATGCTTACGTTTAAAACCAAATTGATTATCCGTAGACAGGACGTACCTCTCAAGTCTAAACAGAACAACTGTCTCCAATACTTTTGACATAACACTGGCCAAAGCTATTGGCCTATAGTTATCTGAGCTATTCAGCTTCCCCACTTTATCCTTGATAACAGGTACCAGCTCAACAGCCAGCATAGAATCAGGTAACTCCCCATGTACAAAAAACCCTGTGTAGCACATAGCCACCAGAGGACACAGTTTCTTACTTGCAAATTTAAGATGTTCAGCTGTAATATGATCCGGACCACATGCCTTATTATCCCTTAGCTTCAATATTGCTTCATGGATTTCAGAAGAAGTAATAACAACATCATCATTATACTCCACATTATCCACCACAAACAGATTACTTTTTACACAGTTTAGTAGTTCACAATAATGTTTCCGCCATAACTGTGAAATTTCATCAGGACCACTCACACCATCTATATTAGACGGAAGAGATATTTTGGAATTATTAATAGTTTTAATTTCTTTCCAGAAATCATTAACATTATTATTTTGCAGCTTCCATGCCAGTGAATCAGACCTCATAATGTTTTCATTTCTTTTAATATAGCGAAGTGCACATTTAAATCTGGCATTAGTGCTTTTTTTTGTTTCAAACAAAGGGCCATGCCTACTTTTGCCTGACTCAGCCCATTTTTTAAAAGCATTACGGGCCTCTACATGAAGCTCTTCTACGTATTCCTTCCACCCTGGCTTAACAATACACAAGTTTTTCCTAGGTTTATATAGAGGCCTACTCGAAATACTGAGAGACTCCACAATAGCTTCATACAGAGAACATAAAGCCTTACAGTGTTGGACATTCTTACAATTCATATCCCGACACAATAAGGCATCATTTGGGACCTCAATATTGGCCAACAAAGCATCTGAATGATCCACATATCTATTAAGATCCCGCTTAGAGATTTTTGACCAATTTATTTTCTCTACATCAATGCCATTGTCCACAGGCAACAACACCGGTATAGTGCCCGTGTTCAGCACCACGAAAAAAGGTATATGGTCCGTAGTAGCCAGATCATACTCAATCTTCATTATGTCAATGGAGTCATGGGCATCCACTGTACAAAGGCAGTGATCTAGCCAGGAAGTAGAGTGCCAGGCCTCACTGATATAAGTATAACTATCATTTGGCAATAGTACCTTACTAGATAAAATTAATCCACTGTCTGTACAAAACTGCAATAAATGTTTACCAAATGAAGAGTTTGCATCAGTAATGTCAGCATTCATGTCACCTAAAACATATATACAGGTGGATGAATTATCCTGAATAAAAGACATAATGAATGCCAATCTACTGAGGTACTCATCCTCATTAAATATGCACTCATATGGCATATAAACATTCAAAATTATTATCTTCCTGTCATTACAACACAGCTCAATACCAATGGCCCAATCAACTCCCAATCTTATAACACTGACCAACTGATCATATTTTTTATTCCACAACGTAGCAACCCCCCCAGGAATTCTCCCCCGGACAACTTTAGCACTTAAGTCTGTTGTTGATTCACCCGCTCCATGAAAGTTACTATGCAGGGAATTTAATCCATCCAGTTCTTGTTTAGCAAGGAACGTCTCCTGGACACACAAAATGTCACATCTCTCCATCAATTTGTCCACAACGACACGGCGTGATTTATCAGTATCACTGTGGCCAACACGCAGTCCGCGCGCATTATAAGACGCAACACTAATGTTCATATTGATTAATTAATTACATAGCAGCAACTGCAGACTTACTCCCGTGTGGAGCTACAAGTGTACCACCCCGCTCATTGCCCAAGACTTTGGAGCCACGGGCCTCATAATAGCGGCGAACATAAGTCCCGTCGGGCCAGAGTTTTGGATTGTATATATCAGCAACATTGTTACATTCAGCAGTAATGTGAAACGAGCCATACCTGCTATGGGCCATCTCAATCTTCCGACACGTCACTATTCCATTCTCCAGTTTCTCAGATAGATATCCACGTAGCGTGCCAGCATCCAGCGTGGGAGAAAACCTAGTGGCAAACACATTCACCAACTTTGTTTTCACCACTCCAATGTTGCTCTCAGTACCGGTACCAATTATTCCCACATTCCTCTGCCCACGTTTAAGGTGATTTTGCTTGTTGTGGGATTTCCGTGGCACACTTATAAGGGACCCTGATTTTTTGCGACCTTCTTTCACAACAACACTCCACTGTGAGGACTGTATTTGTGATCGTGGCGATGTTACTGCTACATCCAGGAGCTCCTGCTGTTGAGCGGCACCCTCCAGTCCCTTCACCCCCCCACATGAGCTGCTGGCGATCTCAGTATCCAGACCCAGGTGACAAGGCTTCCCAGCAAAAGACGTTGTTAACTCCTCCTGTCGATCAGGGCCTGCACGCTCCGACATCCCTTCACATGCGGTGCCATCAGCCCCTATATCATAACCCGATGTGCAGTGCGTTTCCACCGCAGTCACTCGGCGATCCATGGTCGCAACAATTGTCCCCAAGTTTTCACCCACTTCTGTCTGTATTTGCAATGCCCTCCTCAGGCCAGAAACTTCTTGGTTCAGCTGCTCCATTCGGCTAAGCAACGCCGAGGCATCCATATGGCCAAATCCCACAGGTGGCAGTTCATCCAAATAATGTGAAACAAACCGCGGAATATTCTCCCCACACTCATTTAAAACCTTCAAACAGGCCTTGATATTATTCACGTCCTTCTGTGGACCTTTGTGTCCAATACAGCGTAGCGTGGTATCCGGGCATACATCAAACAAAAGCCGCTTGGACTCCTCTATCCACTCAGATGAAAAGTTATTAGTTGCTAGCAAAACAATCTCATCATGGCTTAACGTCTTCATTTTAACCACGATGAAATTTAACAGTTCATCTTCCACTATCACCTTCCCATTGTCCGTTTTATAAATTGCCGGTTTTGTACGGGGGCAAGCCGAGCCTCCACCAGCGGCTCTCATCAACACTGCCGCCATCATAATTAGATTTTGAGTCCAAGATTTTCAATGTGGACTCCCACTGTTTACTTGTATATAGTGTGATTCATGTTTTCAAAAGCTTTTTAATTACCTGTCCATTTCAAAGCATGAAATTCCTTTGATAGATACTGTATGCAGTTTATTTGCATAACACAGCCATTGGCTAACCTGAACTGAATTAAGTGCTTATGCTAAAAAAGGCAACTAATTTCTCATTTTCTTTTGCAGTCTGTTACCCAAATTGCATTCACTTAACAACTTCAACTAGTGGTGAGTGTACTTCTAACATGGCTAATATGTGCATAATTGCTTGGTTTGAGCTCTGAAGGTTATGCGTAATGTCTACACAATGTAATTCAACGTGGCTGTTGACTTCAAACCAGTATGACTTTCTTTACTTTCTGTTTTTTAAGGACACAAAAGGTTCATTTCCAATATATCACTGGTTACTCTCTTCTATTGATGTGAACTGAATGGAGACTGAAGCTTCAAGTGTCATAAAGAATGCAAAAGCACCTAAGCAATATCAGCACATCTGGAGTCCATATATCGGCTTTGTGAATTTTAAGTTATTGTTCACTGAAAATCTTCATCTTCGATGAGCTGTTAATGATTTTGAACATGGGAACCAGATCTGTCCACTTCTAAAATAAATAATTTAGCCTGATTTTGTGAATTGGATCACATGATTCATTTAGAATATCTGAATCGAAAAAAAATGATTCCTTCATGAATTGTCTTTATGATAATGGTGCTTTTTTCATTTTATTGCTTGACAATCCTTTCATTATTTGTGACCTTGGACCACAAAACCAGTCTTAAGTCTCAATTTGTAGAAACTGAGATGTATACATTATCTGAAAGCTGAATAAATAAGCTTTCCATTGATGTATGGTTTGTTGATAGTACAATATTGGAACAATGGAACATGATCTTGACTCAATATCCTAATGATTTTTGGCATAAAAGAAAAATTTATAATTTTGACTTATACAATGTTTTTTTTTCCCCTATTGCTAAAAATATACCCCAGCGACTTAAGACTCTTTGTGGTCCAGGGTCACATTTTGAAAAGAGTGGACAGAATATTTTTGGAAATGTACCTTTTTGGTTCTCTTCTAAAGAAAGTCATAAAGGTTTGTGATAAAATGATGGCGAATAAATAATCCCACTGAATGAACTACATTCTTTTTTTCCATTCATTCATTCAGAATTTTTGCCATTTCAGTGCTAGACCTGTTCCAGGGCATTTTTGCTAGCATTTTTTGACCTTGTCAGGAGAAGTGTAAGACCCCCTCAGCCTACTGCAGACAGTTAGACGCTGGAACCTATGACACATAACTATTTCCTTTGCTCAGTTACAGCCAGCTGTGCTTGTGATGTTGGCATAAAGTCAAGAGGTCTGTGAAGTTGAGCCCGGAGCAAAACTAATGCTGTCACTAATTAGCATGCTTTTAAAATGCTACCCTCCCCTGTCTTTCCATTGGCTACTCGTGGTTCCCTCTCATCCTTTGACAAGACCAGTGGGAGACAGCGATCCAACCTTGCATGGAAACACAGCAGAGGAGACTGTCTTTAAAACAGCTCAGGTTTTTTTTTTCTCCCTCAACCTGTCTTTTACACAGGATGATCAGAGACTCTGCAATATAACGCCGGACAGTTGATGTCTCCCTTAATATATTTAAGAGCTCTTAAATTTACCCTGCTACTTCATTCAACTACTTTAATTGACTAAAGCTTAACCAGTAGATTAGCATTTCACGTTGAGGTTTTGCATTTGTCTTTTAAATTATTTCGAAGATTTGGGTGTCTTCATGCATTTAAGCTTGTTGTTTAAACACAGCTTGAGCTTTATGCCAGAAACTATTGGATGAATTGCAAAACAAGATGCAATTTTGTATTTCACCCATCCCTAATGGATTTGTGTTGAGAAAAGGTGGCATTCCTTGTGCCTTGATCAAACCAGCCCGCAGAACACTTCTGTCATTCAGCTGTGGCATTTCATTCAATTCCACCTGAGTTGCTGATGTTCAAGTTTCAGTGTGGACATTTTGAGGTCACATGCCATTGTCAAAGCCCAGAAGAGTGCTGGGAAATTTATGACACTTTTACAAATCCAAAACTTGTCCTAAGGTACACTTTATGAGAGTTTATGGGTATTATTTAGATCTAATAGATATTTTTATGAATGTTGAATATAACATGTTTTCACAATATAAAAATGTGGCATCCTCATACTGGGTATTAATTTAGTTTCACTTCAGTTTCAAATGTATTTGATCATAAAATGTTATATGTTATTTTTCTAATATTTCTTAGGCACTGCCTTAGCAACTCTTTCCCCGGGAACCATGGGTTGTGCTTCCCCTGGACTTGGCTGCCCAGGTAGGAAGAAACATCCTTATTATAACTTTTCATGCTAAGAAGATTCCTCAAAGCATGTTTTGCTACATAATTAGTTGACCTATTATAAACCCTTATTGTCTAATCAAAGTCTTGACCTTTTTGACTCATTTATATGACTAGTTTCCATTGAATCTTAATTACATTGGCAATTTTAACACTAAAGAGTTTAAAATACAATCATTTCCTTGAATATTATATATAATACTGATTGGCAAGTCTTAGTCCTTTAGTTGTGCGTAAGCAAGCCAAACAACCAGTTTGCCTTCCGCTCATTAACTGAATTGGTGGCCAGTAAACGTCTATCATCAGCTGGGAACCATGAGATTTCTCAGGCCTCCTGTCCTTAATGGCCAATGAAGGTCATTATCCCATGCTTCTTCCACGCTGGTCTACTATAATTTCATTGTGTAATATTCATTCCCATGAAGTACAAAATAATTTTGTCTTCTGGGGTGAGGAATAGCCTTTAATTATTTTTTATTTTTTATTTTTCATCACATGTTTGCAGGAGCAACCTATCATGGAGTTAAAATCTATGCAGAGAAATGAATATCAGTGTACTGTATATATAGAGTATGATGTTTCACTAAATTTGGATTGGGTTTTGGCTTTAGAAATCACAGGTAACATATATCACTGCCTCCTTGAAATTTCACAATGATTAATTACATATAACTGGGAAAAAAAATCATAAGTGGAAAAAGACAGACTGAATGTGTATTTCAAGACAGAATTTGACTTACTGGGTGTTTGTAAAAAATTAGTAGTAACAGACAGTAAATTGTGAGGAAAACATGAGAACTAGCAGGCAAACATCTCCCTTTTCAGCACATTGTGTGCAGTCATCTATTGCCACATTTTTCTTGCCATTAAATAGTTTTAAAACATTTTTGGTTATTCACTTTTTTTCCATTTTCATGTCACTCTATGCTTGTAATGCACACAACATTAATGCACAAAACATTTGTAGTTCATTTGCTCCACCAGTTGTTCTTGCATTTTTGGTTTCACTCTAACCTCCATTTAATGCCAGTCTGCCCTTCTTCCATCCCTGCCACCAGCAACATTAACTGTTACCACCGCTTCCATTGCCACCACTAACATGATTCCTATTAATGCAGCAACCCATGGTAAGCATTCACATCTGCCTTCTCATCATTTTATGCCTGTGTTCCTTTTGTTTCATGATGGTTGTGTCTTTTGCCTATTGCAGAACAGGTGGTGATCAACCCATTTGGAGAACCTCATTATTAGCTGCGAAAAATTATTAGCTGTTTTTTAGTTGTTGTTTTTTTACGCTCCGGAATAGATTAGAAAAGAATGCCAATGCAAATGGTTGCTTTATTTGGTGAATTGGTTGAATCACAACAGCCTACTGATTTTGAGTTTTTTTTTTCCTGTCTTAGTATTTCAGTTTACAGATGATTTACAAGTTAGTAAACAATATGAATTGCTTTTAAATGTCCTTTTTTTTCTTCTTTTGTTCTGGCATCAAATAATGCTGCAACAGTGCAGTTTATTGTTTAAATTTAAATAGATGCCAAATGAGGCAGTTTACTTAATATAACTGGGGATAGTTTACCTAAAAATATATTATTTATCCTTGTGTTGTATGTGTGTGTGTGTGTGTGTGTATGTGTGTGTGTGTGTGTATATATATATATATATATATATATATATATATATATATATATATATATATATATATATATATATATATATATATATATATATATATATATACAGGTATAATATATATATATATATATATATATATATATATATATATATATATATATATATATATATATATATATATATATATATGTATATATGTATATGTGTATATGTATATATGTATATGTATATATATGTATATATATGTATATATATATATATATATATATATATATATATATATATATATATAGGTATATATATATATATATAGGTATATATTGTTGTATGTCTTCTGTCAAATCAATCATTTCTTACATCATTAATTTCTTCACTGGCATGCTCCACGTCAAATGCATATCTATATTTTTAATGTTATGTAGCAGATAACCCAGTAGATTATCTCTATTTTCTTCATCAGCTCTTACTACTACTCTTTCATACACATCTACTTCTAGCATGCCTCTAACCACAACATCTGGTAAGCAGAAATCTAGGTTTCCTGCTGTTTTATATTCCGTTTAATGAGGTATGATAAATGCCCTCACTAATACATGTATGTGGCTCTGCCTCTTTGTACCAACACTAGCTCTACTCACACAAACTACTAGCACTAAATCACCTACTACTGGTAAGCTAACAGTTACTGACCAAAATACTTATTTTTATTTAGCCATTAACATATGCTGTATATTGCGTCACTAACCAAATGTTTAACATGTCTGTGTGTGCCATCTTTAGTATCTACTATTTCATCTTTATTCAGATCTAACCCACCACCTATCAACCCTGGTAAGACATCACTTCTAACAAAAGATGTATTATCAAATGCCAATTTTATTAGCCAAATTACTCAGTTATTTATAAAGATTAAAATAAACAAAAATGACCAATAAAAAAAAAAAAAAAATGCATGGCGGTGTATGGACCCTTGTCTCATGTCCTCATGCATAGTTTTACCTAAACCATGCATCAGTCACTTAATCCATTCCTTCATCTGCAGCTGCTGCTACTAACTCACCTCTGCCCAACCGCAAAACCAATGGTAAGCCAAACCTGTTATCTCACGTCATACAGGGCTTGCTTGTGCTTACCAGGGAATGTCATTGCTTAACTTTCATTTTGGCAGAATGGGAACTGCTAGTTTGTTTAAATGGGAACAGGAATTAAAACAATTGGTTAAATGTTTTGTATACTTGTGGAATATTAGCTTAATTATCTACTAGAATATTAATGATTAATTGTATAAATAAACATATTACTGATTCTAATTTGTCAAGTGTATGTTATGATTAAATTAAATCAGTTTATTTTTTATTTATTTATTTAATTCTTTTTTTCCAATTTTGACTTGACGTGTACTTCCTGTATGTTCTGCATCTGTCAGAATCTTGAAAGCTTAATCTGTTTTCTTTTTTCCTTTTTTCCAAATTGGACTTGAGTTCTACCTCCTGTGTGTATCTGTCAGAATCTTGAAAGCTTTTTGTGTGTAAATATATATATATAATTTATTTGTATTTTTTTATAGGTCATTGCAGTTTTTTAACACTCATCTTCGCTCTTCTCTTTCGTTGCATTTTCTTAAATTCCCTAAACGTGTCGAGCTAAAACCTTTCCGGGCAGCCAACCAACAGTTCTCTTCTGTTCTCTTGCTTTTAGCAAAGCTACATTTCAAAATGAACTACCATTCATGTTCTTTTATTTTGTGCATAGTACTCTGTGTACTATATTATAATCTATTTTATAATTAGTGGCTTATTTATGATTCTAATATTATCTTTCTATCCTTCCTTATGCACCAACATTAGCATTGCTTTCCAGACAGATTTTCTGAAGTCCTTTTTCTGCTGTATAACTTCCTTTTTGCTTTCTTAACAGTCATCGGTTATTTTTTAATCACTGGATTATGCTTGTGGGTTTTTATAACATTTTTTGTGCTTGTTCTATATTAGAATGGGATTTTTTTCCAGGTTGGCTTTCCAGTAAATTGTTCTGTTATGTGGTGCACTGTGTATCTGCAAAGATAAATAATATCCTGCTCTGACCTATTAATTTTTACCAAATCTGAGATCCTCTGCTAAATAACTGAGCTGGAGCTGAGAAAGAGAGGGCTGCATTTTTGTGGTCACTACTGCTGTTTACTCCTCATGCTGAGACTCCATCCACTAGCTCTCCCCCTGCTAGGCCTCTTGTTGCTTCTGGGCCCCGGGGCCCCAAAACATCACTCAGCTTCATCTCCACACCCCTCATCTGGTCCGTGAGGAAGAAAGTTGAGGCTGCTGTCACCCGGCCACACAAACGTCCCACCATCTATCTGACCAAGCCACCTGCCCAATTGACAATAAGCATGACAAATGAATCCCACTTGCTGAAAGCATCTACAAATAGCCTCCGTTGCTAAGAAAACAGACTCTACAAGCATGAGGCCAGCCTATTCCCAGGTGAAGCAACCATCTGCTCACAGTCAGAGTGAAGACTTTGAGTCTTTCCAGGTGCCATCACTCAGCAATCGTAAGAATAAACCACTAGCTCCCCAACTGGTCCTGAGTGATAGTGACAACAACAGCATGGAGGTACTTGATTATCCATCTGGTTTTGGCCCAGAGATGTTTTTTACGATATTGACTTGGATGATGATGTCTTCAGCCTGTTTGACTTTGATTCCACCTACTCCCTGGATGAAAGCTTGGCCACTACCATCCCTCATAACATGTCTTTTTCAGAGGTAGAAATTGTGTCTGCATCCAACACCACAGCTTTTAGACCAGTGAGACAAGCTGTTAGCAAACAGGAGCATTTACACAGTCAGTCAGGCCTTAGTTTACCCTGGGCAATGTCAGAGCTGGCACAGGTCTAAGAGTGGCTGGAGACAGATAGCCGCTGGACACTTATCCCGTCTCCCACCATGACTCCGAGTGAAACAGGTGTGCAAATGAACCAGCCTGAGCTCAAGAGTCTCTCACACCAAACTGAAGCATGGCCAGAGCAGTCGCCCACACACATTGTGGATTTAAAGCTAACAAGTACTGTGCCCTGGCAGCTGCCATTGAGGACACCTTTAAAGATGTGCAGCACGGTCAGAAAAAGTCCACCATCGAGCCCACAAGGGTTACACATGACCAGGTGGAAACTTTAGCAGAGGGTAATGTCAGGACAGGCTTTACAGAACCTGAGTATAGTCTTACCGATACCACCTCTTCCTATTCTTCATCAAACTCCCAACAGAGCTCTTTCGACTATCTCCTCGATCAAACTATTTTGCTGATAGAGCCTTTGGCAGTGAGCCCTCTCATTCCACAAGACAGCTATTCCTTCACAACAGAGACACTTGTTATCTCCTCTTTCACTTCTTCTCATTGTGTTGAGCTGGTGGCGGGACTGCTTACGGATTCAACCCACAGTGCTGCCACTTTTACTGAGCCCCTGAATTCAATGCCCACTGCAGGGTTTCAGAGTGACTCCTTAATGACAGAGGCCATCCGACCGAATCTGTTGTCTTATTCGCCTCACACTGATGTTTTCCAATCTCTGACACCTGGTTCAGCCCAAAGTCTCTTTATCTCTGATGCCAAAAACAACACTGACCTGGTTTTACCCTCAGTGAACAATCAATTCATCCACTCTGAAAACCCCCAATCTGTTGACTCCAGCCAATCCCCAACTCTTAGTGTTCTCACTGTGTATCCAGGCATCACGAGGGGCATTTCTACATCAATAGTGGGCAGCCAGTCTAAATTAGATTCACCTCTGGTGCTGGTGCTGGAGCCATCGCGTGTAAACAGATTGCCAGAGACCATTTTCAGAGGCTTAAGCAGGCAAGGCGATGTTAAGCCTTCAGAGGCTGATCTGAGGGACTTGTCACATATGCCTCACATTTCTGTCAGTGCTATTTCTGAATTACCTCACAGTTCTGCGGTGGCCCTGACAGATGAATGGAGAGGTTCTCAGTCTTCACCCCTTAATTCAGACTCCCAAATGAAAGTGGAAAGGATAGATGTGTCGCCCACATTCGATTTGTCCTCCCAGAACATTTTTGACCTAAGCACAGAACATGGCATGTTCACGTCAGCATGGTCAGGCTACTTCAAAGCCAATGGGGAAAGATCCCAAATTACATCACCTGAAATATTTCCCTCAATTTTGTTCAGTTCGATAAGTAAGAATGGACCAGATGAGGCCTCACCTTATGAAACCAAATTCAGACATCAATCGGAGACGATGGACATCTCTAACTTCATAGAGCCTGGAAATGTCCTTTCTTCTCACTCTACAGGAGAGGTTGATCCTGATGGATTTGTTATTTCCAGTGCATATAGTCGAATAAGTCCAACCCACAGATATGTTGAAGCCACAACTACCACATGGTTTCTCAACACAACTTCTTTTCTAGATGTCTCAGAAGGCTCTAAGTCATTAAACAAAAACAGCACACGTGACTCTATTGATTCACATAGGAACTTTGCATACATGACCACTGGGCAGATCGTGAGCCAGTCAAACACTATTCAAGACTATGAATTGTTTAGAACTACAGATAGACATACATTTGAATCTTTGTCAGAGAATGTGCCACACACTCATCATCCTTTACAAATGACTTTGCCTGTTGCGGATCTGTCATCTCACACCCCACCAGACCCTGCTTTTCTTAAATTTTCCACCTTTACAAGCAGCACGCCATCAGAACTTGCCTCCGTTCCAGTCATCCAACCCTCCAAATCAATGTACATCTCAAACAGCCACAGTGAAGACCTTGCTGGACAATAAACATGCCCACTCCTCAACAACAATGCGGCCATTTTGGGCCAAGAATGAATCAGCAAACCCCTCCAGTCACAACAAAAATGTGCTCTTGTTCACCCCGCAAACACTGCTAGCAAGACACATCCGTCTCTAGCTATTGATGACCAGTCTTTTGTCACCACAAATGGCACAGTCAACACCCCAACCAAAGGAGTCAGCGCAGATTTTGGCTCTGTGCATACTGGTGCCACCAGTGGGACCGCTACAGACCCTCATGAATTGGCCCCATGTCCATGTAAAGCTCCCTTTCATATTACATGTCTGTGTGGACTTTCAACCGGGAACAGTATGTTTTCTAATAACAATCTAGACCTTAGAAAGAAAGATATCTTCTTTTATAAATCATAGATCACCCTTTTAGTGATCATAGAATGATGGTGGTTCAATTTGGGGAGGGGATCAGTCTGCCGCCTTGGTGTGCAAATACAATTTTTATGATTCCATGTGATTTACTAGTAGTAGTAAGATTAACAATACCCAGTTCTGACAATCATTGAGTTCCAGCGCTCTTCAATACTGGCTGTTACTCACTCACTCAAATTGGGTGCATAGGTCTCTTGTAATTGTCCAGATTTGTTTCATTCATCCTTCTTAGGAGACCGCTTTGTTTAATTATTTATTTTACATTGAACTGTTCAGCCTTACTTTCAAGAATGATCACTCTGATGTAAAATACAGTGTGCTATCTAAGAAAGCTCTCTCAGATTTTCAATTTGTGGAAAAAAGTTTTGAAAATATCATTATATTAGTAGTCTCCTAAGAAAGTCTTGGCATGGTGTAGTTATGCATTATCAAGTAGTCCAGCACTAACAACTCGAGATACATGAGAGCCATCTTGTGATAGAAGTGCAGCATAGCAGTAGCTCTCCAAATACATTGCTTAGTGAATCAGGGTGTTTTTTTACTGCCAAAGTTTATATACTAAATTTGTTTTTACAATGCTTTGGGTAGATTTAATTTAGAAGATCTGTCTTGAGACCACATTTGTTTCAAAATAGCTACCAAGATGAAGACTTAATTTAGAACTACTGCTATGCAACACAGAAAAATGTGAATTGAGTAAAGTTTTGATTGATAATTTAAAAAAAGTACAATATTTTCCTTTTACAGAGGATATTTTTTACAGAGTATTCCTTGTGGTAACTGATGTACAAGCAAACACCCCAGACAGAGATGCTAAGACGATGATATCTCAATGGGTATATTTGTATTTTTTTTATTTATTGTATATATATGGATTGTTTCACTTTTAAATACATTTTAAAACTCCATATATGGAAATTAAAATAACTGGTTACTTAATGAAATTTTAAATCTTTCCGAACAAGCCACTGCTTACTAATCAGTTTCTGTAATTTTTACAGCTCAATCAAACATTTCAAAACTGGATCTACAGAGTTTATGTTAAAGGTGTCAGGTAGGATTCTTTTTTTTTTTACTTGAAAGTGTAAATATTAAAAGTGTTTTATTTAATGATTTCATAAAATTTCATTTTGTTTAATGATTGTTCACAATCTCACCCACTCCAACCTAACACCGTTCTCTCAAGAGCCACAACTATACGGTAAACATTTGCATACTGCTACCTTTTTGTCTGATTTTTCTAACATAATAGTATTATTGATGCCTAAAAAATATATGATCTTTCTTTCTTCTCAGACAAACCTACATGGCCCTGCTGGTGTATAAGAATACCACTGATGCAAGTCTGGCAGAAGCAGAGATTGAGAACAAACTGAGAAATGCCCCTGCAATTGGAAATGGCTTGATATTGGACAGTGTGACTGTGAAATTAATGGGTATGGCATGCTCCATAGTGTTTAATAACAATAAAGTATCCCTGTAAATTATTAATAAGCACTTGCATACAGTACTGGAAAAATAATTATTACTAATTATTACTGAACTCCTATTAAAATATGATATGGTATTTGTCTTGAACTTACACTCTGATACCCGGCAGCATGAATGTACCATCACACCACAGCAAAGTTTTATTTATCAAAGCCCTTAGACTTTAATCACATTGTTAATAAATGATTTATATCTTAAGTGCAAAATGGGATATAACTACTGAGTGCACCTTTAAGGATAGTTGAGAAATTTCAGGAAGGTGGCTCTTCCTTAAAGAAACATTTGTAAGTGAATCATTTTAATTTTTGTTTCTGTTTGTCTTACCTCAGAAAACTGTCAGGCAGAGGAGTTCCCATTCCATTACAGATGGCCACAGAGCAGACCCACAGTCACCCAGTATGTCCCCTGTTTCCCTTACAAAGAACAAAACGCATCCAGGACTTGGTGAGTAAATTCTGATACTTTCTAATATAGGTGCAGATGTGAATAAACTACTAACTGAAGTGGTTACAGCCAGTTATCATGTTTTAGCTGGTGTGTTAGAAAAGTCAATTTAATATATATATTTTTTCCCTTTAGCATGATTAACCAGTATAATTATACATCATATTGGACCCTGCCGGACCGTGGAAACTGCACTAATATAACAAACATTTTAGTTTCACAAGGTAGGTTCTGATACGCACTGCACACATTAATCTGAAATCAAAAACAGCTTCAGTAACGCTAACTTTCAAATGACCAGAGAATGCAATGGAAGTGGCCGTGCAGCTCGCTGACATCACTAATAATGAGCTCTCTAAGGAGGAGGTGACAGAGATTCTCATCAAGTTGAAGGAACTTGTGAACATAGCCAAAATCAACGCCACCCTGGCCAGCACTGTGGTCACTATCATCTCCAACGTCATGAGCAGCTCAGAGGCCGCTCAAAAGGACGCCTCAGAGACGTATGTGCTCTTACCTACACTGTAGAAAATGAAGAGTTTGCATGACTTTTTGGAGTTGAATATGTTTGGTTAAATATCTTGACTTAACATCGTATGTCCAGATGTCATCTGGCACTATTTTAACAGTTAACTGTTTCTCTTCAGTAAGTCTAAGATTTCTTATGCTGGATCAACTTAAATTTAGGTTTTACGGTTTTAAAAGTATATATGTGGTTCAATATTGCATTCTTCTTTCTACATATTATTTGAGAGCAAAGCATTATATTTTTGTGTCATATCTGTCTAAACATTTTCAGTTTCACTGAAGGGTCTTGTATGTTCAATCTGGAATTTTTTTAATCTTCTCATCTGAGCCTGTTGTTTTTGTATCGGCATGTTCAGAGCTCTCAGAGCAGTGGATGAATTGGTGCAGAAGATTGAGTTCGATGGACCCTCACTAGCCATCAAATCCAAATATCTGGCTGTTGGAGTTTCTGCTCTAAACATCAGCAATTTTAATGGGACCACTTTTAGTGCTTTTATAGCCACAAACCAGACATACCCTCAGGTAAATATCCTTCAAAATAAAAAAACATTCACCTCTCTGCTTCATGTCTTTTGATGTGAGATTTGACATATCATTTTACAAGTATGTGAGTTTTTTTTTCTTTCTTTTTTTTCTTGATGGCATCTGTTTCTGGTTATGCATGTATATTTAAGCATGTGCTGCACGCAAAATTAGCTTAAGACTTAAGACTTAATGTAATCTTTAGCAATTAAAGCAGTGTAATGAGAGGTGACGTGTATGGACCATGCACAGGGGTTGCACCCATTGATTAAGGAAAGTTGTGGGAGGAAAAAGCAACATTGAACGGTTTGAGACGGACTCAGAAAATTACACATTTCTCTCTTCTCAGAGCATGAGTCTCAGAATGTATATTTTTGCAAGTGGATGTTCTGTAATTTTAGCATGCTCACCCATTTAAATTGTTGTATTTTTGTGTCATTTCATGTTTATAGTTGAAGTTTAACTCAATCATTGGAACTGTTTAAGGGATTTAAAAGAATTAAAAATACAAATTAGCCTAACAACAGTTTCGATTGTCAACTGAAGGCCCCATTTCAGGGCAGTCTTACTATTTTTATATCTCCAAGAATGCATCATTGGTTATTCAACCAGAATCTAACTTGAGCTCTATTAATGGATTCATTACCACTTTATTCTGGCAGAGGGCATTAACCTCTTCAAATGCAATCAAACACATGTAGCTCTGATACCATTATTACACACATTATGGTATAACGCAAGTAATTTTTCTCCACAGATCGATTTGAGTCAGAAGCCCAGAATGCTTTGGCTGTGGTCACTTTACCTCCAACACTACTGCACAACTTGAGTAATACGCAATTAGGAAAGAGTGTCCAGAATAAACTTTATGTTTCTTCAGCAAGACAGGACTCTTTCAGGTTGAGAATGAACCAATTGAGCTTTTTTTTTATATTTATGGTTTTCTCTGAATAAGTATTTGTGGTCCATTCACATTAAAATAAGGCTTTATTTAAGACTGAAGAACAATATAATTTTGACAGTTCTCATTGATATTTCTGTTAATAGCAACTTTGGATGGCTCATGGTATGGTAATGACTCTCTAGATGTTTTCTCTGTGCTAAGTTAACTAACTTTTAAGAATAAACTCTAAATTGTTCATTACATTGTGTAACATACACTACCATTCAAGCTTGTTTGGGGTCAGTAAGATTTTGAAAAAATACATTTATACTTAGATACTTTATAGTCTTTTACATGGTTACAAAATATTGCTATTTTAAATAGATGCTGTTCTTTTAAAATGTCTGTTATTCCACAGAATCCTGAAAAAGCGTATCACAGTTTCATGAGAACCTAATCAGTATATCAGAGTGATTTCTGAAAGATGTGACACTGACAGCAGTGGTTGCTGAACATTTAGCTTCGCCATCACAGAAATAAATCACATTTTACAATTGATTAAAATAGAAAATAGTTATTTTTAATTGTAATATTAATTTAATTTAATTGTAATTCACAATATTACTGTTTTGCTGCATTTGATCAAATAAATGGAGCCTTGATGAGCATAAGAGGCCTTATTAAAACTTATAAAAAAAATTTACCAAACATGTGAACTGTATGTCTTGAATTCAATTAACATGTATGTCTAATGATATGTTCCTTTTCTTTGAATGCATCTTTTGTCACTTACTAATAGCTAACAAAAATGATATACTCTGTCCATACTTAAAAAAAATGATGTGTTGAGCTATAATTTTGATGTGCCTGACTCTAACTTTTGATGTGCCTCCCTAAAAACTAAGATGAGCAGATTTGTCTTGATGATCTGTCTCATATCTTCACAGGCTCGGCAAAGCAATGGCATGTCCTTGAACAGCTATGTGGTGGCTAGCAGTGTTGGTAACTTCACAATCAAAAACCTGCAGGATCCCGTCAAAATAGAGATTGCCCATCTGGAGTACCAGGTCTTCAGATTTTATTTATTGAAAATGTATAGTATTGACAGTTTTTGTAACTGATACGTTTACAGAAACTATGGTTTCGGTGATATTTTTTTTTTTTGGAGTAATTACAGTAATCATTCATTTTATTAGTTTAAATTCCCATCAATGAGGTTTCAGAGCAGTAGTTTTCTTCTAAAAGATTATTTGTGCAAGCAAACTAGAACAATGGTGTCCAACACATCTAAATGTGTCTGTCTGACTGTCCTCCAGAGAAATCCGAAGCGTCTTTGTGTGTTTTGGGATTTCACCCTTCAAAGTGAAGGTAAAATAAATGATTTATTTGGCCACAGTTTAAGCATTAAACAGTCCAATAGGAGGCTTTACTCAATGGTCTTACAATAATTGTATAATATCAATTTGTCTCCATTAGGTCACATAGGGGGCTGGAACAGTGAAGGCTGCGAGGTCAGTTCGGAGTCCAACAGCAACAGGACCGTTTGCTTGTGTAATCACCTCACACACTTTGGCATTCTAATGGTGAGATTTGTTGGATTGGCAACACAATGACCCAACAGAGCGGTTTCATTTATTAAGACTCAAGCAACATTGATGTGTCGTATATGTCATCTAGAGTGGCTAACAATGCCTTAAACAGACAGGGCCACATAGTTGGCAAATAGCTAATCAGGAGGCTTCACTGTAGTGAAGTGATGTGACATTCAGTGAAAATTCAGTGTGGCACTGAAGCTATCAAGACTTTGCACATTTATAATATAAGGTGCACTTTGTTCATTCTGCACCAGTGTGTCATTTGAATGTACCAATATACAATATCAATATACAAGATATCAGGGGCATTGTAGAAATAATGAATTCACAGGTAGTCATTATTCATTTCATGAGCAAAAATGACTAATAACGGGGTTTCTTAATATGTTAATCTGCTCATAAATAATATAATAAAACAGCAATAATAGAAAAAAACACTATTTTTTGTACTATTGATTTGTTTGTGTGTAAAATTTGTTTAATTAGAAAATATATTCTTTACATTTATCTATAGACTTGTCTTTCAAATGTCAGGAATTGTCACTGATAACTAATCACTAATGAGGCTCTCGTGTCTGATCAGTGTCATTATTGATTAACTACTGTATGCTTCACTTTTGTCTCTTAGGACATTTCTGGAGCTTCTGCACAGATAGATGAGAAGAACAACAGGGTTCTCACCTTCATCACCTACATCGGCTGTGGCATCTCAGCCATTTGTTCCGCAGCAACACTGCTCACATACATCGCTTTTGAGTGAGTGTCCTTCAACATCTGACTAGGATACAAAATCTGCATCTTTGATTTTATGCCTCTTTATAATGGAAAAGAAAAAACAAGTCAATGATTTACGTGTATTTAATTTTTCTTACACACATTTAAACATGTTTTTAATGACTCATCTATGTTGTGACAATATTACATTTTTTATTTTATAATTACATAAAACCACAGATTGATCTAAAATAAAACAAAAATTAGACTGATGACTAGTTGGCTAAATGCTAGTTGGTCAAACTTTTACTTAAGACACTTGAGTCTAAGTTTATGCAACTGGACCCTGGTTTCACTCTTCACTCTTCAAGTGCTAATTATTAATCCATAAAATTGGGCTGCTTGTTGCTAGAAATGACTAATCCTTATTTGAAAAAAATGAATGCTTCTCCTCAGCAAAAATCTCAGCAAATCAGCATGTTAGAATG
>NW_020524917.1:0-94805 GCF_003368295.1 Carassius auratus | reverse complement strand
TGAAAACAGCTGTGGCCGCCTTCTAATTAGCACAGCCAATAGTCTATAGCAGGGCAATTCCTCAAACTGAAACAGTTTGCACTTTAGTGCAGGAAGGGAGCAATGCAAATAACACTCCTTCTTAGCCAATAGCAATTATTATAATTACCAGTAAGTGCAATCAAAAAATACAAACTACAGCGAAAATAAAAAGTAGTAATAGGTAGGTAACTAAATATTATTTCCTAGCAGCAAGTAATAATTTAAACAACAGATCTACAAACAAATATTAAAGCGGTCATATGACATGCTAAAAAGAACATTATTTTGTGTATTTGGTTGAATGCAATGTGTTTGTGTTAAGGTTTAAAAACACATTAGTTTCCATGTACTGTTCATTATTGTTTCTCCTCTATGTCCCGCCCTTCTGAAACACATAGATTTTTACAAAGCTCATTGTTGACAAATTATCACAGTGGCAAATTATTTATATATGTAAACATACTTACAGACTGTGTGTCATAAGCACCAGACTGTCCTTGCAAAGCTGGAAATGCCCCACTTTATAGAAACAGACACCGGCATTGTAGGCTACTCTCACAGGAAACAGGAGTCCTCCGTACAACAAAACAAACCGCGTCTGCGTGTCTGCACAACATGGCGACAGCAGCAACAGAAAGAATAAAATAAATAAAAGTTACGCCTTCTCTTTTTTGCGTTAACATTTGGGCTGTGTTAGTCAAATCTTCCCACACTGTGACATCAAGATGTGAGGGCATGTTTAATCAAGGTGTTTTAGGAGGTAGTGGTTTATTCTTAATTTTTATACAGAATATCTCTTTGGATTTGAGACTTTAATCTTTGCAACTTTACAGATCTTCTTTACGCACCAAGAGCTTGAAAAAACTCAAAAGAAAAAGGAAAAAATTGAAATCTCAACATATGACCTCTTTTAAGCAAAACACTCACAAGCTAATCACTTCTCATCCTAAATTTTACAGACTTCATGCTAAATTTAAAAAAAAAGCTTTGTCTTTCTCTTTATTTCATCCTTACCTTTCTAGGATGTGTACGTAATTGAACAATGCCTGAAACTTGGTATAATTGAACACTTCCTTGGTTCTACTTTCCTCTTTTTAAAAAGAATCACTTTATGTATTCCCCAGCTGTAAGGAATGACTAAATGTAAATGTAACTCGCTACTCTGATTTTAAAGGGGGTGGCAAAATGCTATTTCATGCATACTGAGTTTTTTACACTGTTAAAGAGTTGGATTCCCATGCTAAACATGGACAAAGTTTCAAAAATTAAGTTGTACGTTTGAAGGAGTATTTTTGTTTCCCAAAATACTCCTTCCGGTTTGTCACAAGTTTCGGAAAGTTTTTTTCGAGTATGGCTCTGTGTGACGTTAGATGGAGCGGAATTTCCTTATATGGGTCCTGAGGCACTTCTGCCGGAAAGAGCGCGCGCTCCCGTATAGCAGAGCGCTGAGAGCACAACAGACTTTCACTGATCAGAGCGAGGAGCGTCGCGAAAAAGTCACAAAAATAAGTGTGTTTTTGGTTGCCAGGGCAAGACAGCCCTGCACAGATTACCAAAAAAAAAAAAACAGCATTAAGGGACCAGTGGATGGAGTTTATTTTTACAGAGCATCAACGGAGTTGTGCAAGTGTTTTTGTTTGTTCCCTGCATTTCGAAGAATGCTTGTTTTACAAACAAGGCCCAGTTTGACGCCGGATTTGCACATCGTTTATTTCTTAAGGATGATGCAATCCCAACGAAAAAGGGTCACTATCGTGTGTTGGAACCGCAGGCGGTGAGTAAAACTGCTTCAAATATCTCTGCCTCCTTGTTAGTGCATCCGCCTCCCATGCCGGAGACCCGGGTTCGAGCCCCGCTCGGAGCGAGTCGTTGCTGCTGCTGCTCTCATTCAGTTTCAGCCTCGGGATCTGATTCTGGGTCATAAATAAACGGCTGAATCTGACTGTAAGCCATGGTTTGTTTTGGATGATGGGTTTTCCCTCACGGTAATGTCACAGCTTCCACATCCTCTCAACGTAAAGCCTATTCGCGCTCGTGATTCTTTAGCTCCGCCCACACGTCACGTCTCCAGGCGCTCGTGTTTTTCCGGGAAAAATCGGTACAGACTATCTTTCTCTTATGAATATAATAAAACTAAAGACTTTTTGGATTCATGAAGGATGCAGTACTACTCTATAGGTACTCAAGATTAACAGGATATTGAGTGAAAACGAGCATTTCACCCCCCTTTAACTAAGTGGAAGGAAGACTGTGCTGGTGCAAATAATTATTATCGTACACCTGATGATAAAGTATGCACTACTACTCAGTACTTCTACTGTAACACTGGTAGCTCTGTCCTGAACTATTTTGTACATTCATCCATACATCCAATCCTCTCAATTTCGACATTTTGTTCTGTATTTAGAAATTCTATTTTTTTTCCATTTGAATTTTTCAGAATTCCATTTTATTGTTTACATTTAATTTAATTAAACATTTTATTAACTGAAAAAAATATTAAACTTCTACAATAAAACAACAAAAAGACTAACAATTTAGCAAAAATCACATATCTCAAATTAATATCTCAGTGGCAGATGTAAGTAAATGTTTTAGATTTTTGGTCACAGTGGGTTGGCTGACAAAAAGTTTATGAATCCCTTGTTTATATGTTCAATAATAAGATACAGTAAAACTGAGTAACATATATGATGTTTCTCCGACAGTCAAGAAGCAGGTGACCCGAGTCCAGGTGAAAGCTGCTGAGAATGTGGATGAAGCTGAACTGAAGGAGCTCGTCTTAAACAAGGTGGATTTTATAATACTCGTCTGACTAAAATTGATTGTTGAACATACAGCAAACAGAAAACATCAGGTCAGTTTAGAAATAGACTAAAAAATAAGATTTAAGAAAATGATCAGATTTCCCCACCAGTAGTGTGAACAAAAACCCACCTCAGTCTTTATGTGTTACACAGTGTTTTGACTAATTCTGATCTTTCTGTAAGATTTGTAAAGTAAGAGATGCTCATTTTGAGTTGAAATGTCTCAAACTTGTCTGCGTGGGATTTATCCACTGAGTAACTGAAGACTGTTTCTGTGTTTAGTTAAATCAGACGCTGAGCGATCAGGACGTCACACTGACATGGAGGACACAACCCAACGGGAAAGTCTTCCAGAAGAACAGGACTGTACTGAAACAATCTCCTGTTTGTTTTTCTTTGAAGTGAAATTTTATTTAATGCAATTCATTCTTAGTTACAGATATCTGAATTATTACATTAGATTGTTCCATTAAACTAACAATTTATAGTAACTTCTCAAAAATAGTTACATGTATTCATTTTTAATTTATTAATTTAATTGAAAGATATGTACACCTAAATATGAGCAAACAAATTATTTAACTGCTACATTTGCCTTTAAGAATAGATAAAGGCCTTTGGGAGGATAAAAAAAAAATACATCAAATGTTCTAACAAATGCATTTTATAAAAGCATGAAGCAAAAAGCACCAGCCTATTAAACACTTTTCAACACTTAAAGGGATCATGATATGCCTTGATCGTTTGTATTAAAGAGTCACGATCTGGATTTTATATTTTATACTGTTGTCTGAGGTCCACTTATAACATCTGTGTGGTTTTACATTCAAAAACATCCAAATTGATATTAAATAGGTTATTTTCTACCCTTTTTTTTTTTGAGACCGGCTCGAGGAATGCTCTGTTTTTATATGCGTGCCGCATTGAAGACATGGAAGTAAACGCCCACACCTGTGATTGGATAACAGGTTTGCATAGTAAACTATCTTTCTTTGTGTCTGTTTGACAAGCTACGTCCTTTATATTTTTAGCCTTCTGTGACTTTGTTTAGACACGTACACATAATCAGGATATACTGTATCAAGTGATCTCTAACAAAGTAATAGTGACACTTAGTACAAATACTATTTTTTTGTGCTGGTCCATTCCTGTCAGATCCACAGGAATGGCACAACATTGGTTTTTAATAGGGCTGGGTATCATGTTCTATGTTTTTTAGGCACCGACCGAATTGCCTCGGTACTATTGAGTATCGAAACACATCTTGTAGTTCTGTCCCAAATTTTGATACCTAAGAGGTTAATCTCATAAACGTCAGTGGGCCAGTAAGCGTGCAGCATAGAGGTCTTCACAGTCCACCCGAGACCCGTCGACCCCGGATCCGACCCGGGACCCGTACGGGTTCGGGTCTATATTTTAAATCATCAGCCGGGTCCGGGTCAGGTCCGAATCTATTACCTCGGGTCCCGGGTCTGTTTAACATTGTGTGTAATACCCGTGCGATCGCCGATCGGAGTCATCGGACTCGGAGAACATCCGACCAATCAAAGACTGCTTGTGTTTTTTGTAACTTGTAACTTGTAAAATAAGGAAAAGAAAAGAGTGAGCCAAAAACAGTGATCTCTCTCTCTCGCTCTCTCTCACTCGCAGACTCAAGAGTTAATACAAGTGCACACACGGTAATGCTTGCAGACTTGACACACTCATGTTTAATATATTTCAAATCAGCAACACAATCTGAGGTGAACTGTCACATGAATGTTTTCTATTACGCTCAAATTGCGTTAAGGCATTTTAGGTTGATAAAGCTAGCACGCATGTGCAGTCATGTTTCTATGGCAAGCAGTGAGGGACACTTCGACCGCCAAACCGCGTTTTACATTTTCTCCCATTTTTATAATATTATAAATGAACCGTTTAATCTTAAAGTTTTAGTGGTTCATATTCAGACTCGATGCTGAGCAGAGAGCACAGACAGAGATCAGATGATAGTAAATAAATAATGTCAGCGGCCATGGCATTGCACGAGCGATTGTTATTATAGTTCAAAAGGCAAAAAGTGTAAGTTATTATTCGAATTAACTCGAGTCAGAATGTACATGTGCACAGTAGCATTTGTCATCCGTCACCGTGACATCAAGTGGACTTTTGAAGCTGAAATAATGAGTGGATTCAGCTTGGACTTGGAATAACGAGAGGAATAACATGAATAACTTTCTTGACGGAGGATTGTAATGCATCACAGGCAGTCAGGTACAAGGAAGAGAGACCACGGCTCTTTAAATTAGGTAAGACAAAAAGCTGTATTCTTCGCAACAGGTTTATTGACTTGTAATAGCAATTTAAGGTGGAATATGTCAACGTCGGGTCCAGTCGGGTCTGTGTCTTCCCGGCGGGTTCGGGTCCAGATTTCAAGTAATATACGGGTCCGGGTCGGGTCCGGGTAGGCATTTCTCGGATCTACATGGGTCCGGGTCCAGCTTTTGAAATAATAGACGGGTCCGGGTCGGTTCGGTGTAGTACATTACGGGTCTCTGTCGGGTTCGGGCAAGAATTTTTGGACCCGTGAAGACCTCTAGTGCAGCATGCTTAATGTGCTGTAAATTCCATGTACTTGCCCCAAGAAAGATATCCAGAGCTGGCTGAAGGTTTCTTGCATGTTTGGTCTTTTCAGCCTGCAAAGTTATTCAGTTTCTGTTAAACTCAAATCTGACTCCATTTTAGTATGATCTCGAATTTAGTTTGAAAGGCAAATTGGTTGTTTGTCTGTCTCTGATTATTATGATTATTATTATGACATTTGATTATTCTATTTATTCTTTAATAATATTGTACTCATCTCACTCAAAGACGTCGCTTTGGCCTTAGCGTATTTTACGGTCACATTCTTGTCAGTCTTAGTAATTAGACAGAGGTAATTGGCTAATACTTTAGACTGCCGCTCCTTGCTCATTCTAATATTACTTTAATTTAATCCCCATAGATTTGTACACACTTGAATATAGCAACATTATTTCAGGTCATAGGTCATGACCACTACTATAGATATAAGCCAACCAACATTATGTTCCCTGATAGTAGTTTTGGTATGGTCATGCCATGGTTTCCCCTTGTACACTTAGCTAGAGTAATATCACAATAAACAGAGGTTAGGCTCAGTCTATTTGGGTTGAGCTTAACATCCAGTTGACCTAAAGGAAAATTCCCTATAAGCCCTTACAATCTAAGTACATGTAAACTAATACCAAGAGTTAGGCGGTTCTCTAAAGATGCCCTATGCTTCATCTCAACTGAATTTTAGTCTGTCACTAACCTGACGCAGGAAATGAAGTAACAAGGATACAGCATAATCTATGCTGTATAATCTAATAGTCTTTAATTACAGCGTAAAACAGAATTGAATCAAATGTAACAATTATCATTCAGGTAAATACAGGTGCATCTCAATAAATTAGAATGTCATGGAAAAGTTCATTTATTTTAGTAATTCAACTCAAATTGTGAAACTTGTGTATTAAATAAATTCAATCCACACAGACTGAATGAAGTCTTTGGTTCTTTTAATTGTGATGATTTTTGCTCACATTTAACAACAACCCACCAATCTCAACAAATTAGAATAAATCATAGGAGCAATATATATATATATATATATATATATATATATATATATATATATATATATATATATATATATATTTGTTTTTTTTAGTGCATTGTTGACCTTCTGGAAATTATGTTCATTTACTGTACATCTACTCAATACTTGGTAGAGGCTCCTTTTGCTTTAATTAACCGCCTAAATTTGGCGTGGCATGGAGGGGATCAGTTTTTTAGGGCACTGCTGAGGTGGTCTGGAAGCTCAGTTTTCTTCAACAGTTTCCTCTTGACAACACCCTGATAGCACACATACATCTAGGAAACATCTATTTGACATATGCATTTACATGTTTTTTAGGTTTTTTGCTCATCTGTAAAACTTCGATTGGACATCTCCTTTTAGATGTCAAATAGATGTCTGTGATATGTATTTAAGATGTTTTGATTTAGAATGTATGTAAAACTGACATCTGAAAGATGTCTGTCAGACGTTTATAGACAGCAGATGCTTTCCAGATCAAGAGATCTTTAACAGACATCTTGCAGACGTACGTGTTTTATCTGGGCAGCCCATAGATTCTCTGAGAGGTTCAGGTCTGGTGAGTTTGCTGACCAGTCAAGCACACCAACACCATGGTCATATAATTAACTTTTGGTGCTTTTTGGCAGTGTGGGCAGGTGCCAAATCCTGCTGGAAAATGAAATCATCATCTTCAGAATGCTGTTCAGCAGAAGGAAGCATGAAGTGCTACAAACTTTCTTGGTAAAAGGGTGCAGTCATTTTGGTTTTGAAAAAAAACAAAAACACAATGGGCCAACACCAGCAGATGTCATTGCACCCCAAATCATCACAGACTGTGGAAACTTAACACTGGACTTTAAGCAAACTGGGCTATGAGCTTCTCATCCCCTTTCTGGCCACCTTGGGGTTAGTAAAACCTACAAACACATTCCCGGTATTTATTCTGGCCTGGATTAATATCTAGTGTTTCCAGATTCTCCAGATTCAGACTATTCCATCTGCCCCACTCCATCCGACTCCAGTGGTGGGAGAGCCCTTTGAGCGTTTGATTTTGGATTGTGTTGGGCCGCTTACAAAATCCAAATCAGGACACCAATATGTTTTTTGTGCTGCATCTCGGTTTCCAGAAGCCGTGCCACTCCATACATCTTTCACCAAGCCATTGTGAAGGAAATAGTTAAGTTATATTCAACATTTTGATCGCCTAAAGTTATCCAAAAAGATTATGGTACTAACTTCACTTCCAAGATGTTCTCTCAAGTGTTAAACTGTTAGCCAGCATCCATCATTATGAGACTCACAGCTGAAAGTGCCCTACCTAACTTAAAATTGTAACAATTCCTTACTTCAGTGTTGGTGTCTTCAGAAAGAAGACTCTTTGGGCTGTACTTTTAATCAACCAGAGTTGATAATACTCAAAAATAAAAGTTTTATCACACTGATTTATATATATATATATATATATATATATATATATATATATATATATATATATATATATATATGAAATCAGTCCTGGAGCAATCTAGAAAAGTAATGGGTTGAAAGTCAAATGTCTCATGAGTTTATATTTCAAATATGAAGAAGATACCATGAAAAATGAGATTCCTGCAGCCATTTTTCTGAGACTCTGTCTCTGTTCCCCCCCCCCCCATAAAAAAAAAATTACCAACTGTATTGAAGGATTCTACAAACTATTTAATCATTAAACATACCACTGCATATTTTTTTCAATTATAAAGCAATAGAAAGAAATGTAGACATCATATAAGTGATTTATTTGAGCACTAGAAAGATACAATAATAATAATTTAAGAAAAATAAATAAGAAAAATAAAAAACCATTAACTTTGTATGCCAATTACAGAACATCCTGAGATTGCTAGAAATGCAGCATTTGCAATTAATTCTGGTCATATAATCAATTATCACGTGCATGATGTGCTGATGGCCAGTTATAGATATGTTAGTCATATGAATGTGCCATAAAGTCAATAAATCACACTCTATTCATATAGTTGGCATTCACATTGATAGCCATGATTACACAGTAATAGGCAGTTGATTTGCACCCAAACAGATGTTAATCATGCAGATACAGGCACATTCAATATAAAAAATGTTGAAAAAAAAGGGTGATCGATAATTTCCGCCTCCATCAGATGCAGGTGACAGAGGGCGCATAACGAGCCATCACGAGAGAACGCAAGAATTCAAATAAACTTTCACTTGGATTTCGCCTGGATCGTCTCATTCTGTTTGTGAAACAGTACACTACAAAATCATGCAGTTTTTTTTTTATACTAAGACGCAGTTTCTGGGTGTGAGTTATTCCATAACGGACACAAACAATTCTGTCCCTGAAGAATTGAAATGTAAACAAAGGAATTATCATCCATATTACAATGTTATTGCTTCATTGGACTGAACATGCTCCATGAGATTTTGTTCAGTGGACCCTTACATTTCTAACTAAACTGGGATTTACAGCTGTGGATGCATTCATGACTCATTATTACGATGAATCTGGTATGTACTGCATTTTTATTCTTAATTTTTTAGATGTGTACTGCTTAAACAAATTTATCAAATACATAATCCTTCCATTAAAATCTGTCGTAGATGCTTGAGGCTTAGATCTTTATAATGATATGTAGTTTGTCAAAATTAAATTTGTCTAAAACTAAATCAAGTTTTTTTGTATGTTATCTGGGGCATCATTGACATTGAACTTGACTAAGTGTGAGTTTGGAAAGGCCATGGTTACTTACATTGGTAAGAAGGTTGACCTAGGGCAGGTGAGGCCAATTGAAGGAAAGATTGCTGCCATACTTAATTTCCCCACTCCTAATAACAAAAGAGAATTGAGGCAGATCTACTAATGCCGCTTTTCCACCGAAATTATCCGGAATATTTGTACCAGGAACTTTTTTTCCCAGGAACTCCCACCCCCAGACCTGTTGCTTTCTGCGTTTCCACCACGGTGTAAAGTACTGGGAAGATTAGGCAAATAGTCTGGTGACATAGGTCTGTGTGCATTTCTCAAAACAAAGTACGCTGATTTTGGACGTGCATTCTCTGTAGTTCAGATTTTGCTTATTCAACTCGGGAGTGTGATGTCCGTGACGACGCAAATCCAGTAATACTGCAAACAGCAGCGTACTTGATAACTTCAGTCAGCTCGTCTTGGCTACTGAAATTTTCCTCTCTGTATATTTACAATAAAACGAAATAGGATATCAAATACCACTGCCTCCTTTCGTTTTCATTTAAACATAATAACAGCTGCAGAAATGTACTTCGTTCAGGGATATGTGTATATATACAGCCACTACAATGAAACAAAATATTATATAAATTTGCCTTTTTTATTTACATTTTAACATATAGATAAACTGAATACAGATTATGAAGATAACCTGTTAGATTTACCCACAACAAATGATATTTTATGTTTAACCACTGAAGAGACATCAAAGCCAGTGGCACATATCACAAGGTCTAGCCGAGGTGAGGCTGTTTTCTGTGGATACATAAGCACTGAGCTCCCGCTGATCTTGTGGAGCTCATAGTCTCTGAGATTGGCTAAACACATTTTAAAAATAGGCGCTGTCTTGATAATTAAACCACAGATTTGAGTTTTAAACAACTACATTCTCGCCTGAAATACTTTTAAAATTACATTTCATGATACAATAACAGTAATTTTTTGAAAATGATCCAAATAAATGGTGGTTGAACTCAACCAATGCTGCGTGAACTCAACTAATCAGGATGTTTAGTGCCCAAGTCCCGCCCCCGAAAGTTCCGGAACTTTGAAAAAGTACTACCTCGCCAGCAGGGACTTTCTGAGGGGCATTTTTTTTACCCGGAACTTTATTTAGTTCCTGGTTCCTGCGGTGGAAACGCACCGAGTACCAGGCCAAAGTCTCTAGTTCCTGGGTAAAGGTCCTGCGGTGGAAATAGGGCATTAGTACATCTAGGAAATTGGTGTGGAGTCCAGCATGTAATCCAGTGGTGGTCTACACTTATCACAATTCCCTAGTATTCTTGGGGAGAACTCAAATCAGCGACAGATGTGGTCTTCCTTGATAACCTTGATATTCAACATCAAAAAGGTGCAGAGATTGTTGTAGCTGATGCGCTGTCTAGCTTGGATTAGTAGGTTGTCTTGGATTAGTAGGTTGTTGATAGTATGTTGTTGTTGAACCTTAATTCACAAGTTTACAAATGTTTATGGTGTACTATTTGTAACTTATGGGTGGGGGTGTTACATCTAGTGATGTAATTAATTTTGTATTCCCTTTCAGTCGGTAACGTTCGACGTTACGAATGTGGGATCCCATTCGTAACGTCTCCGTTCCCTACTTCAGGGAACGAGGGTTACATACGTAACCAAGACGTTCTACGAACTGATCCCCAAGTAAAGTAGAAGCGTTAGGTACGCCGTCTGGAGCGCATTGTACTACCTTCTCCATCAAAGCAAAAAGGGCATGTGAGAAGTCTTGCAAGGACTCCCCCTCTTCTTGTTTACGGGAAAAATCTGCTTCTGAAGAGAAATATACGAGCGTGCACACCCATATAACTCCTTCAATACAGAAAACACTTTTTCAGGATCCTCCCTCTCCTCCATTGATCTAAACTTTAGTTCACTTCTGGCAGATCCCCCTAGATGATCAAGAATAAACAGTGCCTCCTCCCTTGCTGATAAATTGAGCCCTTAAATTACTCTTAATCTCCTCGACCCATTCAAAAACCTCCTCGTCATCCCTTCCACTAAACATGGAACATCGTCTCTCTCTAGGGACAAGAATGACACGCTCTGCCATGGGCCTGGGGGCATCCACCACACCGGAGACTCAAACGTGTGCATCAGCGGCAGAGCTAATAATAACCGAGGGCCCTGCTGCAGAACTAGCTTGACGCTGTAAATGCTCATTCTCTGACTGCAAAGACTGGACCTGTCTTCGCAGCTCTTCCAACTCGTTCTCCATTATAAGATACAACAACAAAACAAAAAACTAGAAAATGTACTCACGAGTAATGAGCTTCCGTTGTTCACTGCCCGCTGCTGCTTTGCCGCTGTAAAATAAACACTCACTCCAAAGACACACACACACACAAAAAAAAAAAAAAAAAAAAAAAATATATATATATATATATATATATATATATATATATATATATATAATTAAACGGATTTTATACACGCTCCCAACCACATGGTTTCCAAACAAATGGAAAGTACAAGCAGAGATGTGTACAATCTTTATTTGATGCTCAGAGATAAGAAAATATATATTATAAAATCACACCAATTGAGAGAACAACGCAAAAGTACAATTACATTCACACAAAAATAAATGAATAAATAAATACTGATGTTATATAGCGGTCACCTGTAAAATTGGATCTTGGACACGACAGTCAATATAAATATCCCATGGGATAAGTTAACATTTGGGAATGAGAAAAGAAAAATTAAATTCAAACCACCTCAAATCACACCATCATGAAATTATATAACCCAAACCACAATCCACACAATAAGCAAACAAAATAATTCAAATAAATCCTCCCAGTCCCAATGTAGTCATTGATGGTACAAGAAATTGACAAATAAGATCTCAAAAACACAATTCACAAGCAACAACAAATCAAAGAAAAATACAATGAAATCAAATTATAACAAAAATATCAGATTCAAGAAAAATATTAACTCGACCAAGGTAACAAAATTAATCCATACCAAATAATCTCAACGTACACACACACACGCCAACACACACACATGCCAACAGACACCTTTGCACCAAGCTCACTCAAACACGCTTATATTAACACACGCTCACATAAAACCTGTGCACATAACCGTGTGCGTCTATCACAGCAATCAGTGGGACTTGAGCGCACAGCTTCTCCGGTCTCCACAGCAAAACACTGGTTGCCATAACGAGCCACCACACAGCAGCTAAACAACAGCGGGCAGATATCTATAAAATAATTAACCAATTTAGCCATTAACCCCCCACATACACTAACTAAAATTATATTTTCGATTTAAAAAAAAAACACACAAAGTACTATATAAACTTATCTGCAGCACAATTGACTGACCCTTGGTACGATCGGTAAGAACAGCCACCAATGGCCGTGTTCACACTTAAAATGTTTAGACATTCACAGGCCCACGGCAAGAGTCAAAAGAAGTGAATTTCCCACTTATGCAGCCTACTATCTCGCTCAATGCTTAACGCTTATTAGGTAGCCTCTTTTTCTGCGAAACAGTGATGCCACCTGCATACCATGCCAGAGCAGGGCCGAATTAACCATACGGGCAACTGGGCAATTGCCCAGGGGCCCAAGACCTCTAAAGGGTCCAGGGCAGCAAGGGCACGAGCAAAATACTGTATCTGGTAATCTCCCACTTTATATCAAACAAACTGTCAACACGGGCTTTTGCGCACTGCATAGAAGAGACGCTGCGCTGCCTATGACTTTGAACGTGAATTGAGAGAGCGGCTGAGAGTCAGTCTCATGCGGACTGACCAAAGAAGAGAGGGCTATGGCGGGTGGAATGTGACAGGATTACCTGCCGAAGTCGACAGTCATGTACTTTTTACGTGTGAGAAGGGTACTTCGCCTCAACTGACGTCGCCTCAACTGACGCTTGATAAGTATGTCGCCTCAACTGACGTCGCCTCAAATGACGCGTGATAAGTACGTCGCCTCAACTGATGTCACCTCAACTGACGTCTGCCAAAAAAAAAAAAAAATCTCTGCTCTCTGCATTACACTAACCCTCTAAATAATACATCATCATTGGAGGTGTAATTTTACCAAGTAATAAAATGAAAGTGAACATGTTTTTCTATAATCCAGTTATAATAAGTACTATCTGAAGTATACTTTCGTGCATATAGTAATGTATTTGATTTTACTTACGGGATGTATTTGTATTTTACTTAAAGGAAAGTTCACCAAAATCAAGAACTTAATAATAAAGTAATCACTGAGAAATAATTTACACATTTTCATGTCTTTCCAAACCTGCAGGATTTTATTTCTTCTGTGGGACATAAAAGTTATTCTAAGACTTTCCTATAATACAATATTGTCCCTCAAACATATGATTTTTGGCTTCCGATAAGTATACAATGGCTCATTTCACTGAATATTACAAAAAACTATCATGAATAATATTTATAAAACATATCATATATGTATTCATAAAAAAAAGAGATAACATGATAAACAGCCAAGTATGACCCATACTCAGAATTCGTGCTCTGTATTTAGCCCATCCAAAGTGCACAGTGAACACAGTTTATCAATTTATTTTCTGGTATTTTTTCCCCCTTTTTAATTTGTTGACTTCTGCTGTTTCAGATTTCATTACTTAAACATTGTTCATACTCTGCTTGCTCATGGAATAAAGCAAAGTATACAAATTTGACACTGCTTTATTTAATATTGTGGGAAGAGGTCTTAAAGCCATCACAATTCTCTGAATCATATTCTTTTTTTTGGATTGTGAGAAATCTATAAATGAAAAAAATAAATACTAAGAATAAAAATCAAAGTATACTTTCATATTATGATCCAATTGTTTTGATGACAACATAGACATTTTTTTTTTAAATGGTTATTAAATATTTAAACTTGAGTAAAGTCACAACAGGAAAACCATGTGATGTTTCAGATGAAAGTTTAATCATTTAATACAAATATATTATCGGTTGGAGTTTTTGTAAATGTTTTACAATACAATCTTTAATCTTTAACTGGTATTTAATTAACAAAAGTACAAATAAAATAATTTAAAAGATTAAATATATTTTGTAAATATAAACACATTTTAATTTTGATGGCTGCAAAAATAATAATAATAATAATAATAATAATAATAATAATAATAATAATAATAATAAAATGAAAGTGAAAGAACACCACCTGCATGAAAAATAATAAGTAGTAAGTAACCCCTGAATGAAATAACCAAAATTTATTTAAAAGCTTCGAATATCTCAGCTCTAATGAATGCAAATAATATTATTTTTGGGCTTTATTTTTTTTTATCATAACTTTATAAAACATATAACAAAAATAAATACCATTATTTAGATTCTCCTGATTAAAAAGAGCCCCAAATCACTATAATCCGTCATTATCTAAAGATATTCCCATTAAGTTATAACATGCATTAAACTACACAGGAGCTTGGCAAAAAAAAAAAAAAAAAAAAAAAAAAACATCAAAGATATCTGTAATGGCGATTTTGTTTGTAACCTCATGAAATATCATATATCATAGAAAAAGGCATGTCATTATTTGCAGAAAATCAATCATTTAGATCCTAAGATATCTCTCATAAAGCTATAATACATAAAAATTAATTATGACATGTAGCTGAGCAAAATATAAATTAATTAATTAAATAATATATATATATTTTTAAAAAATCAGAGGTTGCACTCTTGCCAAACATGCATAGATCTTGAAAAATGACACATTCTTTTCAGAAAATTCTTCCGATTAATAAAACAAAATTTACCATAATCAGTCGATCAGATCGATAGATAGATATTCCTCATAAAGCACAACACATTAAATCAGACAGGGTCACAGGGACACATATGATGCAGCAAAGAAAAAAGGCCCAATGCTACAAGTTTTTATTCGTAACTTCTCGAAACATGCTCATATTTGGATGTCATTATTTTCAGGAAATTCTCCTTATTAAAAAGAGTTTACCATAATCTGTCATAGATCTAAAGATATTCATCATCTAATTATAAACTCCAAGTGTGCACATTGTGTAACTTTCTCGTGGATTTTTTTATACTGGTCATTTCATAACACATGCTCTGATTGTGGAAAATGTCATATCATTATTTACAGCAGATTCTCACCATTGAAATAAGTCTAAAATCAAAACAACCCATTTCATATTTTGTGTGAATAATAATACCTAAACCCATTAATTTAAGAAATCAGTTGGAAATATCCTTTGAACACTTGGCAAGCAGAATATAAAACCTAGAATGTTTCTGTATTTTATCTTTTAAATAACTTATATAACTATATATAATTAAAGAAATTAAATCTTTTTTTTTTTTTGTGCCCTAATATGTCAGAAACATCATACAGCTCAGTAAGTTTTTGTCATATGTAATTTGAAAGGTCTCATAGTAAAATAAAACAAGTGTAATTATTTAGGACTTTGACTAAACTTGAAATTCAAAACAAAAGTTTATAAACTGTCAAGGACTAAGAGAAAGGCTAGCTTGGTTCCAAATGCTGTAACTTTTGATTACTTCATGATATCACCATAAAATGTAATTTACATACATGAATGAATCATGTAGAACATCACCAAAAATGAAATTTTCTCCTACCTTATTTCAGACAGGAACCACTTTGGCAAGTTTACTTGAGTTAATTGAACACAATTTTTCTTTGGTGGTATGGTTCCTTATGAGGGTTCTTGCTCCCAGGAATAACTGAACATACAAGAGCTTTAACATTAACCCCCTGGAACCATAAATTTAGAAATACATAACAATTAATTAATAAAGTCTTTAAAGCAAACAGTGATAATCATGTAGATGTGGCAGAGGGACGTCTATCCTGTAGCCTGGTTATGAAGATGGGTGTCTCACAGCATTGAGATCCACCAGCTAAGATTTTTGGAAGCCTTAGTGATCTGAAACAAACAAGACAACAGCCAGAAGGTGCGCAGTAATGTGCTCATGCATATAATGGGGAGGGAGGGAGGGTTGCGAGTCATTGAGCATACTTACCGAGCAGTAGTGCCACGTATATATATGTCCTGTGTCTAATAGGAGAGATGTGGTGATTGGAGCGATTTGACAGCTGACCGCATTAGCTGTTCACAGCCTTGCCTCCATGGCCTGACTGAACTGACGCTGCACTCGATTTGTCTTGAGATAAATATAAGAGAGATATAAAAAAATATCCCTTGACCATGCAAATTTCTCTTACATTTTATCATCTATTTCTCCACATGAGAATATTCAGAGGGCAAATATTTTCCCCCTAAAAATATAGAAAGATTTCTGTCAATTGATAGCATCCTTTTGACTCTCCTTGCTACAGTTTTTGAGTTATGAGTCATTATTTTTGTGTATGTCAAAGCAAAAACAATACCTTCACTGAGGTGAAGCTCCAGGGCCAAAAGTGTTCAAACTGTCTATAATCAGAGTAAATTGGTAATAGGTCAGGGTATCAGGTTTGACAATTAAACATTGTAATTTAAATGAGTGGCTGGGACACAGTGTTAAACATGTATCTGTCCTAGTTATCTTATATTTACAGATTACCAATTTTTGGTCAGTGAAAACATTGAAAATCTTTTCTTTGCACTTTTGCCAATCAAATAAACAATAGAATTACGATTTTATTATGAGATCTTGATTTTATTGCATTTTAAAAATCTTTTTCTGATTTGGGTTTGTATTTAATCCTATCTTGATGTTTTATGTCTTATTGATGTCTATAAAAGTTAATGTAATGATAAATATAAGATTCAAAGATTTATATGTACTGTAATTATATAAAACTATACTGTAAGCGCACCATAGTTATGCAAATGAAGTAGATCATCGCTTTTGATTCAATTCATGAGGAATTAAAACTTCTGGAAGCACATTTTTCTTAGAACGACTTTGTTCTCGACGCAATTTAATGTTAAAGATCGAATGTCTAATGAATATCTTTTATAAATACAACTTTATTTCTGTTAAAATTACACTCTTCTATGTCAAGATGTGACAGTTAGAATTTGAAGTATTGAGTATATTACAGTAATATATTCTGTATATGACCATATTATGGTGATCCTGGGGTCGTGATGATGGGGCCCTTGAATATTTTTGTCCAGGGTACAACAAAGTGTTAATCTGGCCCTGTGCCAGAGGGAGAACGGAAATAAAAGTAAATCTCAGCGTTTTTAAAAGGGGCCGTGAGCTTCCGCCCAGCTCCACCTACCTTAAACGGTCACCCCATTACACATGGGAGAGTGTGCGCTTCGAGCATATAAAGGTAAACAAAATTTTCCCTGCTCTGTTAAACTAAATCTTAAAACGCGATTAAAGAGAAAAGTGAAAATGAATGAAAATGCTTTTGTGGTATACAGCTTTCAATACTGATTTTTGTTTAGAACAATGTAAATTGCTAATGTGCCTTTAAAAATCCAAGCGATTTACAAGTAAGGTGTTACTTGGAAGGTGTAAGAAACCTGGTGTACTATTCTGATCCTTTAGGTCCTCATCTTCATTGCATTTTGCCAGATTTGTTTAGTAAATCCGACTTGACAAGAGAGGTGTTAGAGAGGTGTTCTGAGAAAAGCAATTCTGGAGGTCCTGTGATGTGTGAAATATATTCAGCAAGAATGGAGACTCAAGCTGCCAAGAGAAACACAGATATGCCTGAGCCCGCGTAAGATAATATAAATTAAGCCCAAACCCGTCTGGGTCCCATCGGGTTCGGGCAATGATCTTCAGCTCTAGCACAGTGCATTCGGCATTGATGATGTCAAATGGTTGCACTCATTGAGTTCCTGACGCTTTTTACCGCGACACAACTCAGAAAATAAACAAGAAAATAAAATACTGATACGATACCACTTTGTGCGGCTTTGGATGTAATTTTCAGTTGGAGGGCAACAAAAGAGGCAACATAGGACTCACCCTAGCGATAAGAGGAGGAGGAAAGAAAGCATGTGGACGAATAAAACATCCTAGAGATCCACTTTTTTACTCTACAATTCAGCCCGATGCCTTTGAGGTTGTTAGTGGACTTCAGCTACTGAAACAGCTTACAAACGGCTGAGATAAGAAGTGCTATACTATCCTGTTAGGATGTAAACATACTGACGCTAATCATGATGCTGCAGCCGCTGGAGGAGAATCTCAGCACAGATTTCTCTCGAGGTCAGGGGCATTAAAAATGTATGTACAGCATTTGGTTAGAGCCTATATTTATATCCATCACCAGCTGTAAGGTCTTTCAGAAGCTGTAGTCATAGCAGTATTTTATTTTCAGAGTTGTCTATTCTGACTTGTGTTTCAATAAAATCAGCATCAGGTAGAGGCAGTAGCTCACCGAGTGCAACCATTTGACGCCTCCCATAGTCCAAAATATGTATAAAACTATGTGATTTTTTAAATAACAAACATCTTTTATGGGTTTTCCACTACATATTTTTAGTAAGGACATAATTTGTGTTATATTAAGCTATATAAGTCTTAATACACAGGGATCCCTTTAAGATCATCAATCTTCATTTGCATTTTGCCAGATTTGTTTAGTAAATCAGACTCGTCATGAGAGATGCGCTGAGAAAAGCAATTTTGGAGGTACCATGATGTGTGAAATGTATTCAGCAAACATCCAGTCAGAATTTCCTAAGGGTGGAGACTCAAGCTGCTAAGAGAAACACAAATAAAACAAGGGATAGATGCCTTATCTGACAATAATACAGATTTGGTCAATGTTCTTTAACAAACATGATGGAGGGACTCTTTTATCTGTTCTTACTTTTGGGTGAGTATAAATGACATGCATTAATCAAATTATGTACAATTATAGATGCTGTTTAGCTATTCTTTATGAACATTTTTAAAAAATCAAATGCAACATATACTCGATGGACATCCTGAAAAGCAATGGAAATATTTAGTTTTTGTAACAGGTCTCTTTTCCATTCAGGGGAGTTCAGAAAACTTGGAAGGTAAAAAAGTAAAAAAAAAAAAACTAATGTTAACATGCATTAACTAACATTAACCAATACACAAATTATAGTGTTTTTGTTAGCTTTGTTAGCTTTGGTTTCTAAAATACAACTGCTCATAGTTAGTTCTTGTAAGCACAAATATATAATATATATATATATATATATATATATATATATATATATATATATATATATATATATATATATATATATATATATAATATATATATATACATTTCATATTTTAATGTAGTAGTAAATGGAATTGAGTGTTTTGGATTGGAATGTAATATGTTGACCCAAATGGAATGTACTGAAACTTCACACATTTGAGTCTTGACCATCTATCTCCTTGAATATTTTTTCTTTCTTTTTTTATAGAGAATTTGGCATTTAAAGGAAAGGCTGTACAGTCAAGCACATTTAATGCCTGGGGAGCTGCAAAGGCCATCGACGGCATCAGATACACTCCAAGCTGCGCCCACACATCATACGAGCTCAACCCGTGGTGGAGGCTGGACCTGCTGGATTCTTACTACATTTACAAAGTGACCGTCACCAACAGAGACGACTACTGTCTGGATCAAACGACTGGAGTAGAGATCCGCATCGGAAACTCTCTGGAGAACAACGGCAACAACAATCCCAGGTGAAGTAATGAAAACAGTTAGATTTAGTTAGAACTGGATTTGAGCAGGTCAGCTGATTGTGTCGTGGTTTCTCTCTTTCTCTCTGTAGATCTGGTGTCACTTCACTTGTCCCAGCAGGCAGTTCTGTCAGTTTCTCTTGTGGAGGAATGGAAGGTCGTTATGTGAACATGTACATTCCTAACATTCAGAAGTATCTCACGCTGTGTGAGGTGGAGGTTTATGGAACAGGTAATTTCTGACACCTCATTCTAGATTGTTAAAGTCTAGTATTGTTAAAAGTAAAGTAGATTGTTAAAAAGCAGATCAAATTTCAATAGCGTCGAGATGTTTGAAGCATAGGTCAAGAAGATGGCACTTTCAAGCCCAGCATCTTTCTGTTGGTCGAATTTGCATGATCAACTTGAATTTCTTCGCCCTCGTGGGAATCTCTGAATCACACAGATTCTTATTAAAATCTTATGGGAAGTACATTTGAGTTTTTGCAGTAGTGTTGCCAAATATTTTTCAGTGAATGTTGCTTAAGGCAGGTTGATTTGTTGCTAAATTACATCATGACACATGATGTCATTGGGTGACGGTGTCAATGTAATATGAAATGTAATATTTATATATAAAAAACTATTTTTTTATATACTTAATTCATATAACTCAATATAATTATATATATATATATATATATATATATATAATTCAACATTAAATTATTTAAAAGGAACCATTTTTTGAACATTTACATTTTTAACGTGGTAAAACTACATATTCTGAACATGCGTTT
This sequence comes from Carassius auratus, assembly GCF_003368295.1. NCBI lineage: Eukaryota > Metazoa > Chordata > Actinopteri > Cypriniformes > Cyprinidae > Carassius > Carassius auratus. The sequence continues at coordinate 74,173 of NW_020524917.1, read as the reverse complement.
GTTAGTATGCCACACTCCAACAAAAGTCCCTAAAATCTAAATCTGTGTTAATATGAAAAAGGTTTCTTTACTGATTATCCACAGGAATTTTACCTGTATTTAAAATCATGCTTTGCATTTTGTTTAGGGTTACAGGAAATGTCTGTAAAGACGAAAATTGTCCTGGCAGAAAGTTAGCCTACCTTTTCCATTTTTTAAAGACCTTTACTAACTGAGTAACAATTGTTTGTACAAACTAATAAAAAGGCAAAAAGGCGTATCATAAATTAACAATTATTATTGAACTATTGCCGTTACAACTACTGATTCACATGTGATGTGTGTACTGCTAGACACCTCTCTCTGGCTGATGTGCTGCTTGGCTGGCTAGCTGTACAAGACTGATACATACTCAGGTCTGGTGGATCTTTTGATTTGTGCCATTTTCTCTCTGCTGCCCTGAGTTTGGTCCAGTGCTCATGAAGAACTTCAGATAACCAGGGGTTAGAAGGGGCAGCCCGTGCTGGTCTGCAGGAGAGAGGACAAATATCATCTAGACAACAGTTTAAAGTAGAGCATAAAGTGTAAGTTGCTGCATTCACATCCAGAGATGAGAAATGTGTAGGTGAGGGAAAAGAGGAAGATACTATAGAGGAAAGATGGAAGGGAGAAAGGAAGCATAGGTTTCGTCTAAAAGTAACCGGTTTAGGGGTAAGTGGCACAAAGGTAGCAAAATGTAGTTTAAATGTAATGAAGAAATGATCTGAGATATGTAGGGGTTTTACCAAAATGTTGTCTGCAATAAAACTGCGTGTGTGAATTAAGTCAAGTTGGCTACCTGATTTGTGCATGCTTGTAGTGGTAAGTCATTTGAGATCAAATTAAGGAGTGGATGGAAGCCAGTAGCATAAGGCTTGTCCAGATGAATGTTGAAGTGGCCAAAGACTAAGGAAGGTGGATATGATTGGTTGCATGATTTGTGGATATAATTTGGGCAGGAGGGCGGTAGATTACCACAACCTGGAGTTTAATGGGGGCCATCACAGTAATCGCATGAGATTCAAATTAGTTATTATTTTATAGGGGAGAGAGGGTTGACCATTTCCACTTGTTAGAAATGAGCAGACCAATGACCCGACCCCAGCCAACCTGACATGTGAAAGAAAGATAAATTGTTTGCTAGAGCAGCTGGGGTTGCTGAGTCTTCTGGACAAATCCAGGTCTCAGTCAAGCCCAAGATGCTGAGTGTAGATTGTAAAGAAATAGCCAAAATTAAATCTGCTTTGTTGACAGCTACTGACAATTCCAGAGACCCACAGAGAAAGAAAGATGTGCAGTAGAGGATGTAGAGATAGGATGCAGGTTAGCAAGATTGTGTTGTGTCTGCGTGTGACATTAGAGCTTTGTCGAGAGACAACCGAAATATTTTGCAGACACATGATAAGAGGTGAAAAAAACAGGAAACAGGAAAGCAGAGTATATAAAGGGAAGATAATAATAGTTAAGTGTGTTGGTGGTTTTGTTACTCTGTGAAGTTGAGCAGATAAAGTCGCAGGTCTTTACACTGGTTGGTCTTGACACGAGGAGGCTAAACATGAGGCCTGAATGCTTCCACAGATGCTTCCGCAATGCATCAGCGCACAGACATGAGACAGACAATGAGACAAAACCAATAAAACCCATTAAAAAAAAGAGGCATTTGTTACATCCAGTTGGGACTAAATTACTGACTATAGTGAGTTATACTGTCTTTTTTACGTTTTGTGTTGCTTATCGCACTGCGTAAACATAAAACCCATGTCTGTATTTGTGATTGGAGAAATTACAAACAATAAGCACTACTCTACACTGCTAAAAACTCACGTTTGAATCATCTGTGGCAAATTATATAAATATGTAAACAAACTTACAAACTCTGAGTCAGAAGTGCCAGACTGTCCTTGCAAAGTTGGAATTGCCTCATTTTATAGAAACGGACACCGACATTGTAGGCTACTCTTCCTATGCTGCACACATCTGAATATTTGGGTTGAACTGTTCTGGAACAGTGTTGTAAATACAACTTAACCACTGATTTCTAGTTGTGTCCTCTTTTGGAAGGCCAAAGAAAGTATTTAGCAAAGTAGTAAGCAAACAAACAGCGTCTCCACAACATGGTGCCGTAGATAATAAAAGTGTAGGAACCGAATTTGGTTTTGTAAAAATCACAGATTTTATTAACTCTTTTTGATTTTTGGTCAAGGATGTGGCTGAAAAAAAGTTTATGAATCCCTGATTTATATGTTCAATTAGTAAGATATAGTAAAACTAAGTAATGATATGTTTCTCCGACAGCCAAGAAGCAGGTGACCCGAGTGCAGGTGAAAGCTGCTGAGAATGTGGATGAAGCTGAACTGAAGGAGCTCGTCTTAAACCAGGTGGATTTTATAATACTCATCCTAAAATCGATTGTTGAACATACAGCAAACAAAAAACATCAGGTCAGTTTAGACATCAGTTAAAAAAATTATATTTCAGATTTCCCCATCAGCGTGAACAAAACCCACCATGATTTTAAATACACCTTTTGACCAATTCTGATCTTTCTGTAAGATTTGTAAAGTAAGAGGTGTTAATGTTGAGTTGAAATACCTCAGTCTTGTCTGTGTGGGATTTATCCACTGAGTAACTGAAGACTGTTTCTGTGTTTAGTTAAATCAGACGCTGAGCGATCAGGACGTCATACTGACATGGAGGACACAACCCAACGGGAAAGTCTTCCAGAAGAACAGGACTGTACTGAAACAATCTCCTGTTTGTTTTTCTTTGAAGTGAAATGTTATTTAATGCAATTCATTCTTAGTTACAGATATCTGAATTATTTTATTAGATTATTATATTAGACTTACAATTTATAGTAAGTTCTCAAAAAAGTTACATATATTCTTAAACTGTGTTCCGAAGATAAACAGAGTTCTCACAGGTTTGCAAAGACATGAGTTATTAATGACATAATTTAGATTTTTGGGTGAACTATCCCTTTAAGTAAAATGGACTTAATTTAGATTCCCATAGGTAACACCACTAAGTATCTTATATAATTTTCTTATATAGAAAATCAATCTTTATTTATTTAAATTTTTATATATTTGTAAGAATAAAAAAAAACACTTAGTAAGGAGAGCATTTGTCCAGCGTGACTCAATGAAGTGTTTAAAAGGATGAGGAGACTGAAAGAAACTCTGAGTTTATCGAAGAAAACCTGCTCCTGACCAGGTTAGGTTCATAGAGTAAGTTACCATGGTAACTGACTCTGAGTATAAGTTATCTCTTTCAGAAACGGGCTTGACTTACCCTGCTTTCTCGGGTTTGACAAACCTCCCATTCTGAAACATAAAACCTAGAGATTCCCTCATTTCAGGGTTAACATACTCAGAGTTTTCACTTAGCCTCCTTTGTGAAACAGGCCCCAGTTTCAACTAATATAATGATAATGGCATAATAACGCAGGTAAACCTTTTCAAAGACCAATAAACTTTTATTTTATTTTATGGCAGATTCCGAGCAAGAAATACCAACATGTTGACTTTATGTGGCTTAAAGTTAATTAATTTTGTATGTTATATTATTTTATATGCCAGTTAGGGATGTTCATATTGACAGTTTAACCGTTAACCGAAAGTAAACATTTTAACAGATGAAGTGGCCGTTCCCATATTGCGTGTTTTTGGCGCTCAAGTTCGTTATTTCAAATGCGGTATGCGCGCTCATAATGGAAGCGAAGCGACGCACCGCATCTAGTTAAAAAAATCTCAGCTTTTGAGAATGATGGAAACGCAACAGGTCATGTGACAAGAACCAACTCAATCAGCTTTTTTTTTTTTAAATGGGGTGCACCCAAACACTGCAGAGTTTTTTACTTTTCTTCGTAAATAAATCTTGTAGCAGATTTACAGCAAGGGTTTTTCGGTTGTGTAAATCAATTACTGGAATTCCCTTGTAATGGATATCGTAGCTGATGGATGCTTTGCAAGACAGACGTCTCAGGAGTGTAACTGCCCTAGCAATTTAGAAAGAAGGAGAAAACGACGCGCCTAGCATTTTCCACGCATTTTTAGGCACTACATGTGAATGGCCCCTGAGTGTTTGTGTGTTAACTCACTGGGCGCATTGACACACACAACCACTCGCCTACAGACATATTTACTTGAGCAATCCAAATGAAGCGAGCGACAAGTAGGCTACAATGTGGGACCATTTCAACAGGAAAGGCAATGAAGTCACTTGCAAAATATGCTATGTGGTATTAAAATAAAGCCATTAGTGCAAGTACAATGCAATATCACTTGAGATGCAAACATCCACAAGCAAATGAAAGGCACTTCCCAAAGCTGGTCACTCTAGCGAGACGTTATCTCTTTATTCCCGGGACATCTGTGCCATTGGAGAGGGTGTTTTCTGCTGCTGGCTGTCCACAGGCTGTGCTTCATACTAACCCCACATCATGAGCTCATATCGAGCTCATTTTTTTATTTATTGTGAATTCAAATAATTTTTTTTTTCATTAGAATGTTGATTTTTTTTTTTTTTAAATCGACGAATATTTGAAATTCATTGCATTTGTGTAAGAAAAAAATCCATATTTAAAACTTTATAAACTGTAACCTCTAGTTTCTGCTAACTGATGTATGAACATTTGTATAGAAAAATGTGGGAGGATTTGGATATTAGCTAAGAGGAGACTGGTTTTCCTTTGCTAAAGTAAGGAAACTTTGCTTTTGTAAACAAACCAATGAGACTAGAATATTCTCACCTGGAGTTTAAGCTACACCTATGACATCTGCAGGAATGAACACGTGTACGACAGCTAGAGATTACAGAAGGTGTCTAACATTGCTCCTTTCTGTTATTTATTCTCCTCTTGACTAAATCACTTTTTTAACTTTAATTCGAAGAAATATATTTAATATAAACAGTGAAGTCTATGCCTTGCTTTTGATTAATTTATACAATGTAGCATGTTTTATTTATTGTAGTTTATAGCTTATTATTTTTATTATTTTATTTGTATTAGTTTATGATATTGAAACCGGTTACAATAATTGTGAAAAACATATGGCATAAAACAGTTAATATTACAAAAACCTTGTGATATTGTTATCCTGAAATAAAATTACTCATATTGTGATATATGATTTTGGTCATATCGCCACCCCTACCATATACCATACAGAATGCAAAAAAATAAAAATAAAACACAAGCTGACTTTTCAGATTTCTGATCAAGCAGCAACTACACTATTACTTCTATTAATTCCACTTGTTATACAGCTTAGATAAGGCAGTTATGATTGCATGGCTTTTGTCAACACTACACCACTGATAATATTATGTTTATTTTAAATTATAAATATAATATAAATGTAAATTATTTAAATTATGAATATATGCATTATTATTATTATTATTATTTTGTTGTTTTTTCTAGACTTTAAATTTCCTGGAGAAAGGACAAGCACACGGCTACTAACATTTGCATCTGAAAATAACTTCTGAACAGTCAAAAAAGAAACATTTTGCATAATCTGAGTTACCTTTTACATGATCCGAAATTCTACTCTGCTTATCACAAAAACATGATACATTTACACAAATACAGCTGACCTGAAAACTAACGAAGAATCAAATTTCTAATGATTTGTATCCAAACACATCCTCAAAATATGGCTTTGACCAAACATTTATCTGATATTATCATCCAGTCCACAATATTAAATGCAATAACTGATCAATGAATGCAACACAAGTCGGTTTGGACAGAAGTGTCTGTCAAATGCATACATGGAAAGTTAATTTACATAATGATTTTAAAATGAAAATGGATTTTCTGAATAAAACATCTGTAAATGTTTGTACATTAAGTACAATCTTTCTAAGGTGACACAGTTTGTTTCAGACTCATGAATCACGTCCTTCATTTACATGATCCTCAAGGACATCTAAACTGAAAAATAAAGATAAATTAAGATTACACACAACACAAAGTCACCCCCCCCAAAAAAAAAATTAAAATAAAAATCTGTTTATCTATTTATATATAAAAGCATAAAATAAAAAAAGAACATACATTATATGGTAAAATAAACACATTAAAATATAATCAGAGCAAACTGACATCAAAACCTTAAGTATTATATAAAAAAAAGCTCTTTTTTACCGGCAGAGGACATCTTGTTACACTCTGTAGAATGATATTAAAATGAAACTCTTGTTTAATCTTTGCTGAACTATATTTAAATCAAGAGATCCTATCATTCAATCTCCAATATTCGGCCACTGTTTACTATAGGAATAATAATACTAATAATAATAATTTCAGAACCATCAAACCTGTGATGTTCCAAACATGGAATCAAGGATTAAGAAGATATTTAATTAATTGCTGAACAGCTCAAAATCAAAAAATTGGCCAAGGCTAAAAAAAAATAGGGGTGCTCTGATTGATCGCTACTGATTGCTCTTGGCAATAATTGCTATGGGAAGTTTGATCGGCGGTCTCTATAAAGGCCAATCTCATAAACCGGTCTCAAGCTGATGACGCTGCCGTGAGAGGTTCAGCACGACATGCAGTGCCACGCCTAACCTGATTTTACCAAGTGAGACATGTTCCTGGGACAACATCGTTGTTGACCCTGGAACAACATTGTGATTAACCAATCAGATTTGAAGAACCAGTTTATAGATTTTGTGAAGTTTATGTTTAAAATCAGTGTTTGGTGCTTGTACATCAGTGTCATTCATCTATCATTTCCTCTGATTTTAGGGATTACTCATGGTTAAGGTTAGGTTTAGGTGTAGGGATATGGTTAAGAATATATTTTTGGAGTAAAATGTTGTTCCAGGGTCAACAAAATATGTTGACCTAGGAACACATCGGACTTGGCAAAATCAGGACGTGCATACATCACCTCAATCTCTGTCTGGCGAGGGTAAAACAATTATGCAGAAGGTGAGATACAATTCATATTTTTTTTTTCAGAATTGCTGCATGACACACCATTGGGGCAGTTTTTCAAAAAGTTTAATCTGGATTAAAATGATCCGGATTTGGAAATCCCATTTTTCCCTATTCAGGATCAGGTAATCCGTCTTACTTTTATGCCGGTTTTTCAAAGCAACATTGGACTGGATCACCCTGATCCAGATGCTCAGTTTTCAAGATTACCAAATCCGGATAACCTGTGCTCTAAATGGGACAACATACCACAACAAGGGATACTAGCTATGTAAAGAACAGCAAGTTCCTTTGTTGTTCTGGCCCTCAGACTCTTCCATCTAAATTTCACTTGCACCAAGGTCTGGCCAGACCCCACTGCATTCGCATTCTGGGTGATTTCAACCCAAATGTCTTTCTTCCTTTTGTTAGTCACCATTCCACCCGCAACAGAGCTTCCTACTATTGAGGCATCATGGCACTTAACACCCTCCAGCAGTGCTTGGGTTTCTGCAACAGTGAAATTAGGTCCTTTTGAGTCCTACCACCTCATCAATTGCAGCGAACAAGGTATTTATAGGCCATTTCATGAAAGAAATGTTATGACAGCTTCTTCTTAACATGATATAATCACACTAACTAGCAGAAGTGTTTGTGGACAGGTCAGACTCTGTTGAAATTTTGCAGGCAGGCGGGGATTATGCAAATGTGTTACCCAGTGACATAAGAGAGAGTAAGGTATGCTTTGTGGCAAAAAGTTTGATTGATGAGGGTCATAAAAAGACACCTGTTTGAACAGATTGGTCCTGTACAGCCCCCACCCATGTGTCCGTTTGTTTATTGCCCCCTAAAATATGTTTTAGAATTTACAGGAGAGGGAAAAGTGTTTTTATGTGTGGGACCATTAAAAACTGCTCAAAACTATGTGCTTTAAACATTTAAATGTGAAAACGTTGGTATGATTATTAAATGGTATAAGGGAAGTTTTTTTTATTATGGTTTTTACATACACATTGCATTTCAAGAAAAGGGTTAAAACATAAACAAAATAGAAACAATGTAAGTACCTTTTTTTGCCCCAGAAAAGAGTAAAAAAGGGGTCAAGGTATGTATTAAATTGTTTTAACAACTCTATAAAAAGTAATTAAAGTTTGTTACAAATTAAATAAAAAAAAATAAAGGTACTGATTATCTACCTAAAATAAACAAACAAAAAAGTACCATATACATTCGTTAAACAACTCGTGAGAGTAAAAGTTTTGTAAAATTACTGTTTGTAAAGTTTGTAAAATTACTGAGTTTGTTAGCAGTTAGAAAATAAAATAAAAATAGCCTACAGAGTTTTATAGCATTTGTTTTCAAAGCTCCAAATCAGGAAAGTTAGCATTTTGTAATGACGGTAGAAAAAGGTAAACAAAAGAAAAAAGATCCCCAGCAGAACTTTTTCTGTTGGATCAACCTCACGAGCCACTGACAAAGTCAGAATGAGCTCAGGAGTGCTTCCGTCAAGCCATGCCTACAACCCTTCCCCCTAACACTGGAGGCATGATAGTAGCACCAAATTGGTTGTAACAAGTGTTTAAAAAGGGTATTTGTTGAGGCTAATTTATCCATACCTTGACGCAATATACAAACTGAGATTTTGTGAATTGGAAAAAATTGGAAAATTATTCTGTAACAATGGCCGAGAGATCATCACCTAAAACTGAGAAGAGTTTGGAATCGCTATGGGGAATCTTATGCTGGCACCTAGGAAGATAGAATACGGTCCGTGTCTTACCAATTTCCTCCACGAATCTTTGGACAATGTTAAGTATGTGTTTCCTCGATCCGGTAATCGTATTTGCGGTTGCGATTTTGACAATAGCAACGGAGGTCAGACTGAGCACTGTGGACAATGATTAAAGGGTCACATACGACACGAGCGAGGATCCTGATCTCTTTTTCACCATAAAAGATTGGTGTTCATTTTACGATTATGTCTGCCGTGATCTAAAAGATGGAGGCGATGATCCTCTATTCATAGGGGAATGGAATGGTGTCACTCCAGGATTGCGCCACAGAGTGCCTGGGATCATGTTAACAAGCATGCTGAGGATTACGTTTATATACTTTGTAGCGACCGCATCTCGGACTTACCTGAACATGCATGGACGATATCTGAAGAAGACCATCTTTAAATACTATAACATTAAATTTAATTTTCAGTGGAAAGTCGTGCCTGTTTTAAAGAAATATTCAAAATGTTTAGACAAAATAAAGATAGACAAAATGTTTAAGTGGTTCGAAGCATTTGACAGATACAACAACATAAAAGTGAAATTGTTTTACCCTGAATGGTGCATTTCCAGCTGGAGAGGGGTTCATGTGGCTCCACCTACATTCTGTAATCATTAAATACAGAGATCAATGCTCCCTGTGGAAATAGACTTCAAGCGACAATCACCACCAACATGACCCAAGAAAATACTTCGTCATCTAACTCACTTTGTATGTGATGACTCTGCATCCACACCAGGGGCAGTGACGGACAGTGATGCATGGCTGAACAAATTCTGTTCAGAGCTTGGATACCATAACCTCGCTTTCCTCACAAAGTACAGTCCACCTCACGCTGGACCACCTGACACCGCAATTTCTGAAGACGTCTCAGACACCGTCGATGGGAGCATCGTGGTGATCGGACGTAAAGTCATTAAAGCTGTGTTCACCATAATTCTGGAACATCATTTTTTGAGTACATAGTGAAAGGTCTGGCAGAACTGTGGACGAAACTTGTGGATGAAACCTGCGAGCAGGCCATTAAGAACGCTGGTTGGAAAGTTGGAAGTTAAGAGTACACCAGCTGACTCAGATTAACCGGGGACATGGGCAACTGCAATACAACCTGTTTGGGAAAACTCATATTTAAATGTAACCTTTGGCTAAAAGTATTTAAAATTAGAAAAAAAGACCCAACTATGCCACCTGGGTTATTTCTTCACCCAGGAAAATAGGTTAAACCCAAAAGAAAAATGAAACCAAGAGAAATTACAATAATATGAAGGACCCTGCTGAGACGTGAATTTACAAAAATAATACAAAATATTTTTGCCAAAAAGCAAAACATTTTTGCTAAACAAGTTTTAAAATACCATTTACAGCTTACCAGTTATTCACCCACAATTGATAAGAGTCTAGATTAAGTCCACTCTAACAGAAAGGGACAAACCACACGGCAAATCAGTGCATAATTCTTAAAACAGTGATAAACCAAGAAGTGATAAATAAAATAACAAAGCACACATATACTCTCCCCTTCTGTTAGGTCTTTAAAATCACAGCTCAGATAATCACAGGTGGATAGATTTATATAAATGGTAACATACACTTGTATAAACACAAAAGAAAGAAAAATTCAAAACAGCAAAAACGCTACTAAATCTCCTACAGAGCACTTGGGCAGAATAATATTTTCTTAAAAAAAAAAAAAACACTTAGTAGCATAGCGGTTTACAAACGTGGCATCCGCATGGTCCAGCCCTGAAAAACATATACAAAAACAGCAGCTAGCGCTCTTTAGTCGCACCTGAAGACAAATAATAATAAAAAAAAATATTCAAATAATTTTCCCCTTCCCAAAAGAACCCACAATAAAGTCTCTTACCTCACCAACGAGATTAGACAATTGTAACTTTACGCTACGTGCGTTCATGTGCACATCCCTATAACAAACACACATTTAGGGCCCTATAATACACCCGGCACAATTCGATGCAATGCACAGCGCAAGTGTTTGCAAGTTTCCAGCGCTGTTTGCATTTCCCGTCCAGCACCATGTCGTTTAATTAGCAAATGCATTTGTGCTCATTTGTGCGCCCATGGGCTTGCTGGTCTTAAAAAAGAGGTATATTTAGGCACATTGCTGGCGCAATGCTATTTCAAGAAGCTGAAAATAGACTGTGCCATAGACCAATTCAAACCTAGTCTAAAGTCTGGTGCAATGTTTTTTCTTTGTTATTTAAAGAGCGTGTTAGTATAGGTGGGTCTGCAACGTGCGCACATGCTGCTTATTAAACACAGGGATGCATAGCAGCACACAAACATGCCAAATATTAAAAATCAAAGGATTGCAATGCATAATTTTTTGTAGGCTAAATATATATATATATATATATATATATATATATATATATATATATGCCTAAATGTCTTAATGGATAGTCATCACATGTATCAGAATTACGCTATTTGCTTGCAGACGTACAGCTCTGTTTCATCTCGGAGACCTGTTCTGTCTTTGCGCTTGTCAAATTCCGGTCGTTAAAATGGCTAAAGTGGATTTGGACATGCCCTGAGTGCACCAGCACAGTGCGGTTTACACTTTGCGTTTAGATTGTTAAAATGGGATCCTTAGACTCTATATTAGACTCTATCGGAGGCTACAGAAAAAAAGTAAAACAAGCAACTCACCAGGGGAAAGCAACAAGAAAATATAAACCGACAAGACCTTTTCTGCTACTGAGAGTTTTTTTAAGAATCAAAGCAGCCCACTTGAATATTGTTTTTATAAAGCCACTAACACTAAGCCAAAAGTCTTAAAGACAGCACCTGTCAAATACAAATTGAATGGAGTGGTGGTGTACAGAAAATATGTACAGTTGCAAGCAGATCTGGTTATTTGAAAGAAAACAATGGTATCAAATTTAACTGACTTGCAGAGATGTTTTTAGCAAATATGCATGGGTACAACTGCTTAAGAATAAGATGGGTATAAGTTATGAAAGCATTTGCCTCATAGGGAGTTAGGTGAGGAAAGGAAGAGGCCAAGGGTCGGCTGGACTGCTGACGAGTTTATTATAACTTAATAAATATTCTTCGTAAACACCAATGGTGACTTTTACTTTGACAACAATATACTCTAACGCATAGCACTTCCGGGTTACTTCTTCCAGTACTCAGGTCATGTCAGCAGTCCATAGGTGTTTCTCAATGTCAAGGATATTTCCTTGGTAGGACTGATCCTTCCAAGTCACTTCCTTCAGAGGCTAGGTGAGAGTCCTCTTTAGCATACGGAGAACACGTAAATGGAACAGGTGAAAAGGTCCGTTTGAATAACGCTGTGAATGGTATCATTAAATTACTATGGACAACTTAACTAGTTATTTATAAAAGAAATGCCGATGACGCAACCAATTGTTAAATGACAGGTCCGGTTCAGTTTACCGTTTGTATTTGCATAATTTACAATATTAATACGGTAGTAATTTGTACTGGCATTTAAACGTCAAACTTTACTTATATTTACTACAGTTATAACAAATGTTTGATAAAAACAGTTAACGCTCTGACTACGTTAACGTTCAACATTTTAGAATTTTTGAACTAACGTTAGATAGCAAAGCTGCGCGCATAGGATTGTGGGTGATTTGAGCGCGCAAAGAGCGCGAAGGATACACATATGCATCCTTTCCTGTGTATGGGATATTCTTCGAATGAAGGATTCAGTCCTTGGTTGAAATTACGAGGATCCTCGACATTGGAACAGTCCTTCGCCGGATGTCGATGATGTAGCATCCTTGAAATACTGGCTTCCGAGGATCCTTCCTTGACATTGAGAAACACCTAGTCTCTCTCTCCACTGCTCTTCTTCTTTCTTTTTTTTCCGGCGGTTGACATCCAGCTTAATGGAGCATTACTGCCCCCTCTTTTCCGGAATGTGGATCTGATAATAGATCTACTCTCTACTTCACAATCTCCTACACTCCTTCACAATTATATATATATATATATATATATATATATATATATATATATATATATATATATATATATATATATATATATATATATAATTAAAAAACACATTTTCATTCCTACATTACCACCAATATAACTTCATTACTTTAAACAATTACTACAAATTCTACACATAAACTTGACCTGACTGCTCTTACTGACTAAATTTGTGCTTAACTGAAGTACTTCATACAGAATGTCTGGTCTACTTTTTGATATAAACGATCTTAAACTTCCTAAAACTGAATAAAACTTACCTGTCCCATCTTTTCCAGCCACCGCAATGCTTCCAATACTGCCAACATTTCTACAATGTAAACCCCTAACTTATCCAATGTTCTTCTACTAATTCCAATTTGTTGACCTGATATTGCTACTCCAAATCCTGTAACTTCTGTCTCTATCCAGATTTACACAAATGGTGCAAAGAATACAAAGTTACCATATTCTTCTCCTACTTGGTTCTTAAATACACGCACTACATTAATTTCCTCCTTCGCTTTCCTTTTTTCCTCTAGAACAAACCAGTCAACCTCTGGCCATATCATCTTCCATGGAGTTAATGCTGGGAAAACTACCGTAGGACGTAATCTCAGATTAATTAAGATATTTTATTTCCAATCCTCCCAAAGTTTTCCCTTACATTTCGACCATTCTCCCAGCACGCCTTCAATATTTCTTTTGTGGGATCGGTGTCATTATGCCCTTTCAGACTAACCCAATAGTTTGCAATCAAATGTACCCTTCTTAACTTCAAACATGTTTAACATCTCCTGTTAAACATCTCATCACGTTTACTACCTTCTTGCAATTTCCCTCCATTTTCCTAATGTGCTCTGCGAATGTTAATCTTGAGTCTAATGTCACCCCCAAAAATGTACATGAGCTTAACCGATCTATCACTCTACCATATAACCTTAACTTCTTGTCTTCTTGGATTCTTTTCCTAGTGAAAAAGACTGTTTTTGTCTTATCTTTTGAAAATCTAAATCCCCAATCATAGCCCCACTCTGCAACCTTATCAATCTCACCCTGCACCTTCCTAATAACATACTCTACATTCATTTCCACACTGCCCCATCATCAGCAAATAAGGATCTACCAATTTATTCTTGTCCCTGTACAAATACATCATTAATCATTATGATAAATAACAATGGGCTTATAACACTACCTTGAGGCGTACCATTTTCAATCGTATACTGACTTGACATCTCTACCCCAATTTTTACCTTAATTTTCCTTTCACACAAAAAAATATTTGATCCAGTTAAACACCTTCCCTTCTACCCCCAACTTACTTAGCTTGATTAGCAAACCCTCCTTCCACATCATATCATAGGCCTTCTCTATATCAAAAAATACAGCAACTACACTTTTTATTTGCTTGAGCTTTTCTTATCTCAGTCTCTATTCTTAAAACAGAGTCCAGTGTACTTCGTCCCTTCCTAAACCCACTCTGAGAGCTATTTAAGACCCCTTTAGATTCCAGTTCGTACTACAATCTTTCCGTTATCATTCTTTCCATTATCTTACATAAGTTTGATGTAAGTACTATTGGTCTATAATTTATGGAACTAGTAGGATCTTTTCCAGGCTTCCTGATCGGAATCACTACTGCTTCTTTCCATTCACTTGGTAACTTTCCCTCCTTCCAAACTTTATTATACATCTCAAGCAACTTTAACAGTGATCTTTCTCCTAGATGTTTTAACATCACATAACATATTCAATCTTTCCCTGGAGATGTTTGCTTAGCTCAATTAATTGCTCTTACCATCTCTGCCATTGTGAATGGCTCATCAATACCCTTTCCTGACTCCTCTATTTTGTCTAACCTTTGAAAATTCTGATTCATAGTTATTGCCCTTCTTTTCTCCTCTTCTTACAGGTTTTCTGAACTATGAATATTTGTGAATTATTTGACCAAGACCTACACTTTTTCCTTATCAGATTTTGCTATTTTCTCCTCAAATGTTAGCATGGGATAATCCCATTGCCTCCTAACTCCACCCATCTCCTTTATCATACCCCATACTTCACCCACAGGTGTAGACCTACCAATCTCATCACAAACTTTTCTCCAACTTGACCTCTTAGCCGGTCTTATACTTCTTCTAACCACTGCTTGAGCTTTCTTATATTCAATTAAATATTTATAATTGTGTGTTCTTTTAACCAGTCTAAATGCTTTATTTCTTAACCTCACCGCCTGTCGTCATTCCTCATTCCACCAAAGCACCAATCTTCGAGTACCTTTACCTTTCGTTTTTGGAATTACTTCCTCCGTTGCCCTGTTATTTGCTGATATAAATTGCTTATTCACTGCTATGTTTCCAGACATATCTATCCTAGTAACTAATTCATCATAAAACCTCTGAAATTCTTCCCAGTTAGCGTTTCCAAAAATATACTTAGGAATCCTTTTCTCTATCCCAGCTTCGATACTTCCACCCACTGTGCACAAAACTGGATAATGATCACTCCCCACCGTTGTTGCTGACCTAACTTCCCAAAAACTTTCTCCGGATAAAGTATTAGACACTAATGTCAAATGCAGTACTGATTCTCTTTTTACCGTTAATAGGTTAATCCTAGTTCCTCTCTCATCATTCAGACAAACCAGGTCCTTTTCATCCATCAACTCTTCAATTATTTTTTGTCTGTTCACCGCCCCACAATGAGCTATGAGCATTGAAATCTGCACACCAAATTACTCTTTGCCTATCTTGCCCTTGTATTTTTAATAAATTATCGGCCCCACTTTATATTAGGTGGCCTTAACTACTATGTACTTACATAAAAATAAGTACAATGTACTCATTGTGTCCATATTGTATTGTAAAACACTTTTGCTGCTATTGAGGTGGGATAGGGGTAAGTTTAGGGAGAGGGTTGGAGGTATGGGTAAGTTTAAGGGTGGGTTAAGGTGTAAAGTATGGGTCAACAGTGTAATTATAAATGTAATTACATGTTGTTGTTTTTTTTTAATATAATTACAATGTAAAAACATGTATGTACAGAATAAGTACATTGTACGAAATTATTAATTAAAATGTAAGTACATAGTAGTTAAGGCCACTTAATATAAAGTGGGTCCACATTATCTAATGTTAGCCGTCCACATTGGTTATAATAATTAATTATTCTTAACCCTCCCACTCTGTCCCATACCTCCACCACTAAACACTCCTGATCTACTCCCTTATCCTTTAATTTATATGGAGTTCCAATCTTTATGAACGTAGCACATTCTCCACCCCCTCTTGTAATCCTACCATTTCTTAATCCAATATACCCATGAATAACAAATTCTAGATGTGGTTTCAACCATGTTTCTTGAATACAGATTACTTCTGGTTTTACTTCTAATTCATTTATGAAATGCTTAAACTCCTGGCCATTTGCCATTAAACTTCTGTCATTCCATTGTAAAAGGATACCCATTAGTATTAACCAACCCATGATACTTCTTGACTTGACTGAATAGCAAGGTTCTCCCTTACTTCTTACATGTCAGTCCTACTAATCCTAGATGATTAATTACAGCTTTCACCACCAGTTGAATTTGATCATTTTTAGACTTAAATTCTGCTGTACTATTTATCACTCCAGCTATGAATGTTACCAGATCTCCTTTTTTTACATACAACCCATCTTCCGACCGTTGTATAGGTTTCATTATTCCCATATTTTCTGTCTCACTTGTGTTGTTTTCCCTCTTTCTAATCACTTTAACTGCATCTGCATAAGATATCCTTCTTTCCACTCTTATCATTTGTATCTTTGTCTCTTTTCGCATTATTTCACATCCACCATAAGCCACATTGTGATCTCCTCCACAGCTACAACACTTTGGTGGGGACCCTGTTCCACAATTTCCATACTCATGATCACCACCGCACCTAGCACATCTTTTCAGTCTATTGCAGTTTGCAGTGTGTCCAAACCTCTGGCTTCTATAGCATCTCAAAGGCTTTAGTACATATATCTCATGATAGCTCATGTATCCCAAAATACCTTCTTTGGAATATTTTCTCCCTCAAATTCTATTGCCACTGATCGATATTGAGTACTATTGCTTAGTACTCCTTTATTTGACTTCAGTCTTTGAACTTTCATTACATTTCCTCCCTTAATCTTCTTTTTTAAATCATCCATGCTAACATTTGTTGGTATCCCCGTGATCACTGCAGTGCATCCTACCTTTCTCAGGTCTCCTACCCTCCCTACATTTTCCACTTTACATTTTCCCATCTCTTTAATTTTTAATGCTTTCTCCAATTGCTCTGAATCAGCACATCTCACCATCAAATTTCCATCATTAAAGACATTTGCATATACTATGTCCCCTATCTTCTTAGACAAAATTGTTGTTAAAGTAAAAGGGTTAACTTTCTTCATGTTTTCCTGATCCTTCTCATTAAACCGTACTATTATAACATATTCTTCTTTTATTTCTTTCTGGACTGGCTCTTGTTCTTTTTCACTTCCTGAGGTATTGTCAGTTTCATTTCTGACTCTTTTATTCCCTTTATCTTTTTTACCACTCGTCTGGCCCCTCTTTTCCTCCTATTCACCTTATTCCTCTTCATTATAATCCATTCTTCCCACCTACCTATTTCTGATCCATTCACGGAACAGTCGTGCCCAACCGTCTTCAGTTCCAAATGATTCAAACAGCAACCTCAAGCTTCAACATCACAAGCAATCCCACGACGCACACTCCTAAAGCCATTCAGATCTTGACTGACACCTTCGCCAGAATAATAAGGTTGAAATCTATAAAGTTTACTAAATGACAAAACAGAGAGAACAATTTTTTTTTAAAGAGGAATAGAGAAGGAGGCTTATATCCAGGGGTTCCAATGCAATACACTTGTACATAATAATTAGGGATTTTGGATTATTTTCATAGTCAATTAATCTGTTGAATATTTTCTCAATTAATCGGTTAGTTGTTTGGTCTATAATATGTCAGAAAAATGTGGATCAGTGTTTCCCCAAATGCCCAGGAATGGTCCTCAAATGATCCTCTCGTTTTGTCCACAACTCAAAGATACAGAGGATACAAAGTCACAGAGGAGAGAAGACACTAGAACATATTCACATTTAACAAGCTGGAATCAATTTTTTTTTTTTACTTTTGTCTTTCATATATTTTATTAATGAAACAGACTGCAATGACACAGACAGCTTCATTGCAGAATGACATCCTTTTGGCCATGTGGTTCACGTGAGATGATTGACAGCTTTACAAACTAATAATATTGCACTGATGCCATAGCTGACGCGAATCAATAAGAGGAGAGTAATTGCTAGCTCTGTTAGCTGTTTTAGTTCTTCAGATTGCATAAATCGGTGTAAAATGAATAGAAATGTTATTCTGAATGAAAAAATATTTTACAAACATGTCATAAAATTATTATCTCTTCAAATGTGCGTACCATTGGACTATAGCCTTGGCGGATCGTGGATATTGTATGTATACGAACACAAATAAACCGGAGATGAGATGAACAGCTGCTGTATGAGTGATGATTTCTATTCAAAATAATGAACGTTATTATTATTATTATTATTAATTGCTTGATATCCATTTTTGAATTTTGATGCAGTCTGTTACGTGTCGTTCATTTTGAACGAATCTTTAATATGACTCAGGAATACTGAGTTGTCTCAGAGAGTGATTCGTTCATTTTGTGTTGACCGCACATGCAGATTACACAACATATGGGTTCGGAATCAACAGGTGAGGTCCGAGTCTTTTATTCTTCCTGTCAGTCCCATAGAGACGGGAAGAGAAAAGATTAGTTCATTTTGCTGAATGAGACTCAAAGATCTGAGTCAGTAAAATGATCCGAACTTCTCACTACTGGCAACACCGCAAGCAATTGGTCAACGCTGACCAACACTGACCACTGGCCACCGTGTGGCTTCGCACTTACTCACACATAGTCTTATCACCCCCGTCCTGCTTACCTTCAGGCCCGTTTCCCGTACCAGCGAAAAATCGGTCTCACGTACCTGTGAAACTATCTTAGTGCTGCGTTCGACACCATAGATCATGACATACTCATAGATCGATTACAAAACTATACAGGTATTCAAGGGCAGGCTCTAAGATGGTTTAGATCCTACCTGTCCGATCGCTACCATTTTGTTTACTTAAATGGGGAGTCATCTCATTTATCATCAGTAAAATATGGAGTGCCACAAGGATCCGTCCTAGGTCCCCTTCTATTTTCAATATACATGTTGCCCCTTGGTAATATTATTAGAAAATACGGAATTAGCTTCCACTGTTATGCTGATGATACTCAGCTATATATCTCAACGAGACCAGATGAAACTTCCCAATTATCTAAGCTAACAGAGTGTGTTAAAAATGTAAACGATTGGATGACAAATAATTTTCTCCAATTAAATTCAGATAAGACAGAGATACTAATTATTGGATCAAAAAACACTACACAGAATCTTGTAGATTACAATCTGCATCTAGACGGATGTACTGTTACTTCCTCTACAGTCAGAAATCTGGGTGTTACATTAGACAGCAATTTGTCATTTGAAAATCATATTTCCAATGTTACAAAAACTGCAGTCTTCCATCTTAGAAACATTGCCAAGCTACGAAACATGTTATCTGTTTCTGATGCAGAAAAGCTAGTTCATGCATTCATGACCTCTAGACTGGACTATTGTAATGCACTTCTAGGTGGTTGTCCTGCTTCGTCAATAAAAAAGCTACAGGTAGTCCAAAATGCAGCAGCTAGAGTCCTTACCAGGTCAAGAAAATATGATCATATTACCCCAATTTTACAGTCTCTGCACTGGCTACCTATTAAGTTCCGTATCAGTTACAAATTATCATTACTTACCTATAAGGCCCTAAATGGTTTAGCTCCTGCGTACCCAACTAGCCTTCTACCACGTTACAACCCATCACGCACCCTAATGTCAAAAAACGCTGGACTTTTGGTCGTTCCTAGGATAGCAAAGTCCACTAAAGGAGGTAGAGCTTTCTCACATTTGACTCCCAAACTCTGGAATAGTCTTCCTGATAATGTTCGGGGTTCAGACACACTCTCTCTGTTTAAATCTAGATTAAAAACACATCTCTTTCGCCAAGCATTCGAATAATGTATCTTTTTAATTGTGAGTGTAGTTGCATCTGATCAAAGGTGCATTTTTATTCATTAGCTTGGGTTAAACTAATTTTACTTTGTTGGATCAGCAGCTATGCTAATGATGTCTGTATTTTGTTTCTATGTTTCGCCACAGGATTCACATCCCGTGGTAACTAGGATTTACACAAGCTCCAGTCTGGATCCAGAAAACCTGAGAAGAGATGATGCTGACCCCTCAGAGGACCCCAGATGATGCTAACCCTGAATCAACAAACAGAACTAACAATTATTGCTAAATGTGTGACTGAATCATATAATAACTTAATTAATAATATAGATAGTTCATCGTCTAGCTGACTATGTCTTGTATTATTATTATTTTTTCTAAAATCCTGTCAAATTTGCACAAACTACTAGCTACTACTAAATATTGTAGAAACATAATTTTCTGTAAAGTTGCTTTGTAACGATTTGTTTTGTAAAAAGCGCTATACAAATAAACCCGTCCTGCTTACCTTCAGGCTCGTTTCCCGTACCCGCGAAAAATCAGTCTCACGTACCTGTGAAACTATCCTGTTTCACTTACAGATGAAAGGTACGCATACCTGTGAAAACTTGTTTCATGTGTATCTGCGAAACCATTTAGCTCCACGTACCTGTGAAAAAGCTGTTCAGGTGACCTGTGAGGTGGCTTGGACTTGCAAAATAAGGTCTAGGAATATCAAACCCCAGTTTACCAAATTAGAAACCCAATTTTGTCATTTTTTTCAATTTGAATTGAATTTCAAAATCATTCTCACCATTTATAGCTAATCTAATTCATTGAGAAACCAGCAGTGAAGGTCCACTAGCCCTTAGATGTCAGTCCCCCCTTCCCTGAAGCCCTTTGGGGTTTAGGGCTAAATCAATCAATCAATCAATCACCTTTATTTATATAGTGCTTTAAACAAAATAAATTGCGTCAAAGCACTGAACAACATCATTGAATTCAGTTATGTCATCTCTGTTCAGTTTAAATAGTGTCTGTTTTTATTTGCAATCAAGTCAATGATATCGCTGTAGATGAAGTGACCCCATCTAAGCAGGCCAGAGGCGACAGCGGCAAGGAACCGAAACTCCATCGGTGACAGAATGGAGAAAAAAACCTTGGGAGAAACCAGGCTCAGTTGGGGGGCCAGTTCTCCTCTGACCAGACGAAACCAGTAGTTCAATTCCAGGCTGCAGCAAAGTCAGATTGTGCGGAAGAATCATCTGTTTCCTGTGTTCTTGTCCTGGTGGTCCTCTGAGACAAGGTCTTTACAGGGGATCTGTATCTGGGGCTCTAGTTGTCCTGGTCTCCGCTGTCTTTCAGGGCAGTAGAGGTCCTTTCTAGGTGCTGATCCACCATCTGGTCTGGATACGTACTGGATCCGGGCGACTGCAGTGACCCTCTGATCTGGACACAGACTGGATCTGGTGGCCACGGTGACCTCGGAACAAGAGAGAAACAGACAAATATTAGCGTAGATGCCATTCTTCTAATGATGTAGAAAGTACGGTGTTATGTGAAGTGTTTCCGGTTCCGGTTTACCTAATTAATGCAGCCTAAAAATCCTTTAACGGATTTGGATATTAAAAGCATATTAGTATGTTATGTGTATGCCAGGTTAAATAGATGGGTCTTTAATCTAGATTTAAACTGCAAGAGTGTGTCTGCCTCCCGAACAATGTTAGGTAGGTTATTCCAGAGTTTAGGCGCATAATAGGAAAAGGATCTGCCGCCCGCAGTTGATTTTGATATTCTAGGTATTATCAAATTGCCTGAGTTTTGAGAACGTATCGGACGTAGAGGAGTATAATGTAAAAGGAGCTCATTCAAATACTGAGGTGCTAAACCATTCAGGGCTTTATAAGTAATAAGCAATATTTTAAAATCTATACGATGTTTGATAGGAAGCCTGTGCAGTGTGGACAGGACCGGGCTAATATGGTCATACTTCCTGGTTCTAGTAAGAACTCTTGCTGCTGCATTTTGGACTAGCTGTAGTTTGTTTACCAAGCGTGCAGAACAACCACCCAATAAAGCATTACAATAGTCTAACCTTGAAGTCATAAATGCATGGATTAACATTTCTGCATTTGACATTGAGAGCATAGGCCGTAATTTAGATATATTTTTGAGATGGAAAAATGCAGTTTTACAAATGCTAGAAACGTGGCTTTCTAAGGAAAGATTGCGATCAAGTAGCACACCTAGGTTCCTAACTGATGACGAAAAATTGACAGAGCAACCATCAAGTCTTAGACAGTGTTCTAGGTTATTACAAGCAGAGTTTTTAGGCCCTATGATTAACACCTCTGTTTTTTTCTGAATTTAGCAGTAAGAAATTACTCGTCATCCAATTTTTTATATCGACTATGCATTCCATTAGTTTTTCAAATTGGTGTATTTCACCGGGCCGCGAAGAAATATAGAGCTGCGTATCATCAGCATAACAGTGAAAGCTAACACCATGTTTACTGATGATATCTCCCAAGGTTAACATATAAAGCGTGAAGAGTAGCGGCCCTAGTACTGAGCCTTGAGGTACTCCATACTGCACTTGTAATCGATATGATACATCTTCATTCACTGCTACGAACTGATGGCGGTCATATAAGTATGATTTAAACCATGCTAATGCACTTCCACTGATGCCAACAAAGTGTTCAAGTCTATGCAAAAGAATGTTGTGGTCAATTGTGTCAAACGCAGCACTAAGATCCAATAAAACTAATAGAGAGATACACTCACGATCAGATGATAAGAGCAGATCATTTGTAACTCTAAGGAGAGCAGTCTCAGTACTATGATACGGTCTAAATCCTGACTGGAAATCCTCACATATACCATTTTTCTCTAAGAAGGAATATAATTGTGAGGATACCACCTTTTCTAGTATCTTGGACAGAAAAGGGAGATTCGAGATTGGTCTATAATTAACAAGTTCTCTGGGGTCAAGTTGTGGTTTTTTTATGAGAGGCTTAATAACAGCCAGTTTGAAGGTTTTGGGGACATATCCTAATGACAATGAGGAATTAATAATAGTCAGAAGAGGACCTATGAATTCTGGAAGCACCTCTTTTAAGAGCTTAGATGGTATAGGGTCTAACATACATGTTGTTGGTTTAGATGATTTAACAAGTTTATACAATTCTTCCTCTCCTATAGTAAAGAATAAGTGGAACTGTTTCTCAGGGGGTCTATAGTGCACTGTCTGATGTGATACTGTAGCTGACGGCTGAATGGTTGCAATTTTATCTCTAATAGTATCGATTTTAGAAGTAAAATAGTTCATTAAGTCATTACTGTTGTGGTGTTGGGAAATGTCAACACTTGTTGAGGCTTTATTTTTCGTTAATTTAGTCACTGTATTGAATAAATACCTGGGGTTATGTTTGTTTTCTTCTAAAAGAGAAGAAAAGTAATCAGATCTAGCAGTTTTTAATGCTTTTCTATAGGATATGCTACTTTCCCGCCAAGCAATACGAAATACCTTTAGTTTTGTTTTCCTCCAGCTGCGCTCCATTTTTCGGGCTGCTCTCTTTAGGGTGCGAGTATGCTCATTATACCATGATGTCAAACTGTTTTCTTTAACCTTCCTTAAGCGTAAACGAGCAACTGTATTTAAAGTGCTAGAAAAGAGAGAGTCCATAGTTTCTGTTACATCATCAAGTTGTTCTGAGGTTTCGGATATGCTAAGGAATTCG
Source organism: Carassius auratus (assembly GCF_003368295.1). Lineage (NCBI taxonomy): Eukaryota > Metazoa > Chordata > Actinopteri > Cypriniformes > Cyprinidae > Carassius > Carassius auratus. The sequence continues at coordinate 50,581 of NW_020524917.1, read as the reverse complement.
GATACATCAGGAAGATAACTTAAAAAGCATTCTTTTGTGGTAGAAGTGATGGTTCTTCGATACTTGTAACAAAATTTTGGCTATATGAAGTTTACACAGAACTAAATAATGATCTGAGATATCATCACTTGGCTGAATAATTTCAACACTATCAACATCAATTCCATGTGACAGTATTAAATCTAGAGTATGATTTTGACAATGAGTAGGTCCTGAAACATGTTGTCTAACACCAATAGAGGGTTGTGCAAAACCCTTTGTGGGTCTAGGGTGATCAGCCATCTAACATCGTCAGGTCCCGGACGATGAGCAGTGGAATCCCGTCACTTGTCGCCAAGTTTGTAAAGAGATATACAGACTCACAGCCCACTTTTTAGAGTATGTAAAAATATACATTGAAGGACAGACTAGGACCTTTGAGCCAATCATGTTGCTCAATGCACATCACCCCATCACCTCATCTAACTTACAACAATGACAGACCGTGGTTCACTGCAAAACTCAGACAGCTCCGTCAAGCCAAAGAAGATGCTTAAAGGAAGGGAGACAATATCTTGTATAAACAGGTTAAATACACACTGGAAAGGGAGATCAGAGTTGTAAGAGGAATTATTCTGGAAAAATAATGACTCAGTTCACTTCCCAACGAGCATCAGTGTGGAAAAGTCTGAAAGAGATCACCAACTACAAGACACCATCCCCAGCACTGTGGAGAATCAACGACTGGCAGACGATCTGAACAAGTTTTACTGCAGGTTTGTAGGAAGAACACCCATCACCTGCCCTGAAAGCCTCTCCACACAACCATTCACACCATTCACTACTCCTGTAACCCACCCTGAAGGCCTCTCCAAACAACCATTCACATCATTCACACCACTTGTAACCCGTCCTGAACACCTCTCCAAACAATCGCTCTCACCATTCACACCTCCTGCATCCCCATCTCCCCCGCACCTGCAATTCAGATCAGCGAAGATGTGGTGCGCCAGGTCTCCCGGAAGCAGAAAAGGAAAAAAGCACCAGGCCCAGACTGTGTTACACTAGCCTGTCTGCAATCATGTGCTGACCAGCTGGGCCCCATCTTCACACAGATCTTTCACAGATCACTGGAGCTGTGTGAAGTCCCTTCATTCTTCAAATGCTATGAAACTACCATTATCCCCATCACAGCACTGTGACTGCAGTGGAGTCATTCAGATTCCTGGGAACCACCATCTCTCAGGACCTGAAGTGGGACAATCACATTGACTCCATTGTGAAAAAGACCCAGCAGAGGTTATACTTCCTTCGCCAGCTGCAGAAGTTTAACCTGCCACAGGAGCTGCTGAAACAGTTCTACTCCACCATCATCTAATCCATCCTCTGCACTTCAGTAACTGTCTGGTTCAGATCAGCTTCTAAATCTGACCTCAGGAGACTACAGTGAGTAGTATGGACTGCTGAGAGAATCATCTGTACAACCCTCCCTTCTATTCAAGAACTGTACTTATCCAGAGTGAGAAAAAGCGCTGTCAAAATCACTTTGGACCCCTCACATCCAGCACACTCCCTCTTTGAACTGTGTCCATCTGGTCGACGCTAGAGAGAACTGAGCACCAGAACAACCAGACACAGGAATTGTTCTTCCCTCAGGCATTCCATCTAATGAACAATTGATAATAACTGTGGAACACACAACACTATTTTTATTTATATACACATACACTTATTTATCTAACACACATACTTAATGTACACTTACAGTTCTGCACAAAATATACATGTACATACACAACTGCCTATTGTAATATACCTGTCATACAATTGTCATTTGTATATTATCATTCCTTACCTTCTAATTTGTATTTTATATTATTTTATTATGTGTTTTTTGTTCTGTCGCATCTTTCTGTTGCACTGCGGAGCTTCTGTCACAAAAACAAATTCTTTGTATATGTAAGCATACCTGGCAATTAAGCTCATTCTGATTTTTCTGAATTGTTTTTTCTTTTCTGATTTTGTAAAATGCTTCTTTGTCCAGAGGATGAGTAACTGCTGACTGCAGTTTTCCTTGCTGAATTCTCCTCTTTATTTATTTAGGTCAATCATATTATGTAAACCAGACAGTGACAAATGAGCTCTGGGTTTATGTAATGCTGTTTAGCAGATCAGATGATGTTATATTAACCAGTGGAGTTTCTACTGCAGTCGTAACAATGACAAACACACGTTTGCATGCTCATGCATTTGTTAGGCTAATGACGCCTGTCAGTACTGAAAAATCAAAGAAAGAGTTATTTGCATGGAGAGTCATGTTTTCATTGACAGTCATTCAGGATGAAGATTCATTTGAGCTGGGATCTGCAATGTATTTTCTAACTCATATCCACCAAGCTTTATTATATTTTTATTATAAATTAACTAGTTTGATTTTACTTATAATTTACAATAGTATAGTTTTATTCATGCATTTCATTTGACATTTTGTATATACTAATAAAACTGATGTTTTCAGTTTCATCCTATTAAACATTGATTGCTTTCAGACCTTTAATAAAGGTAAGACACCAAGTTGTTCATGGTGGACCTTAACATGGGGTGGTTTCCTTATGAGTGCAGTTTTTGCATGTCTAGAAGTTAGTCATTGAATGATGTGACCAACAAATCTTAGTCTGTGTTTGGTGACAACTTCTTGGAGTGGGAGAGTGTCAGTTCGATGATAAATCTCATCATTGCTGATATGGTCTCAATATAACACACCCAGAATTTTTCACAGACATTGCTGCTGGAAGACATTAAGCCTCCAAGCAATTCTCGCAGACATCTTCCATGTTTCTGCCGCATAGATTGCTGTTGGCGTGATTATACTGCTAAATAAATGCACATTGGTCTTGATTGAAATTGTTGTGGCTGTCCAAATGGGCTTGAGTCTTTAGTCTGCTGATGCTTTGCCAAACCAGCATGTGAAGTCATGCTCAGCATCTCCATCACTCATTAAAAAAAAAACTGGCCAAATAGATGAACTTGTCCACTTCCACAATTTGTTGTTGTCTAATATTCAAAAGGGCATATTTGGTAGTGTTGGTGGGATAGCCAGTTTGCATAACCTTAGTTTTAGTTGTACTTATGCAAAGACCTATCTTTGCTGCCTCTTGTTTGAGTCGTTTTGTCATTTCTTGTATGTTCTTCCTTGATGTTCCAAGTAGGTTGATGTCATCAGAAAAAGCAAGGTCCGTCGGCCATTCAGATACTCGCCATGGAATTCCAAACTCGATGTTCGATGATGTTCCATAGAGTAAAGATTTGGTCATTGCAGGATCGACCACAACGGAATCCAGCTTGCTCTTCTCAAAGCTTATTGTCAACTGTTTCTCTTAGGTAGCGTAGAAGAACTATGCAGAATACCCTTCCAGGAACCAATAGGAGCGTGATCCCTTTCCAGTTGTTGCATTCAGCGAGATTTCCTTTCTTTGGAAGTTTGATGATTACTTTCCTTTGTCAATCCTCTGGGACTTGAGCTGTTGCACAGCATGTATTTAGGAGAGTCGTCAGTTTTTCGATGATGGGGTGGCCACGTTTTAGAATTTCTGCTGATATTATGTCTAATCCAGGCACTTTGTTATTCTTTAGCAGGCAGATCACTGTTGCCATCTCTATTGTTGTGATGGCATCCACGGCCAGGTGCTTGTCAGGAGCAGGTGGGTTGAAGGCGAAAAGCTCTGCTGGCATTGGCTGGTTGAGCATGTCCTGGAAATATTCAACCCACCTTCTCTCTTGGTCTTCTGCTGTCAGCAGAACCTTGCAGTTCTTATCTTTGATGCAAACTCCTTGTCCACTTCTCATTCTTGTCAGGTCTGGTCAGGTTATGTGACACACATAAAATCACATTAAACAAACAAACAAACATGTCCTTTAAATTTTCAAGCTCAGTATTGATTCATGTTTAAGATTACTATATAACTGGAGAGTGCTTTTGTTGAACAGAGGGCAATCAAAATGTATAAAAATTGGTAATAGTTATTCAAATGGACTGGACAGAGGAAAGTGAAAGTTCAAAAACAATATCAATTCTGCCAAAAGTGAACCCTTTCTTGAAGCACTGCATTTAAACAAATCTCACACTTCACTAAAACAATACAAGCCTGGATACGGAGCTCCGGCTGGAAGTACCTGACGTTATCGACAAACACTTCAAAGCCCTCTGTATCAGGCGTAACATCGGTAGCAAATACCTCAAGTTGTATACCAGTATATTCATCATCACAGCATTTCCCTAATGGAGTAGTTATCAATTCCAGTCCTCACTTCCCCCTGCTCTGCACAATTGTGTATGTTTCTCTTATCGCTCCAGAGGTTTGTTGTATTCAAACTTAAGTGCCCTGCAAAGTGGACATCACAGGATATTTTTCGTCATGATTCCAGTTCGAATCAAACATATATGTTCCATTCAAAGTGCATTGAAGTGTGCGAGATGTGAATTTAAATTTTATTTATTTACCAAGGTATATGATGTCACGCTTGTCATTCTGTGCAGACATTGCATAGTGCCAATCCATGAATGAATGTTCCAAAGTGAAGTAAACATCAATAGATTTCCTCTGCTCAGGGAGTAGGGTGTAATGAATACTGTGTAGAGACCATGTCAGTCGGAACACAGTGCATGCACAGAGCTCACTTCTAACGAGCTGATTATCCGAATAAGATGTGTTAACAAAGAGAGACATACAAAGTGTGCAGATCAGGGGGACGCAAGGACTGGAATTGAGAACCGCTGTCCTAATGTGTTTGTGTGTGCACTCTATATCAATCATATTGTCTATTATAATCTACAAAAAAGGGCTTCAAACTCATTTTAGGTTGAGGGCCGTAGCGGAGAAAAGGCCCCCTTGTGCGGGCCGAATTACCTTTTGTTAAACTTTAGTTTGCTCACAGTTCAATTAATATTAACCGTACAATATAATTTACAAAAAAGGAATTCTAGGAAACCTTTTAAAGATGATGCTATGTTCTTCCAGGGGTGTGCAATATTGGCACAAAATGTCTGTGTGGAGTTTGGAAGCTGAGCAGTAGCTCACTGCAGGACAGATGGAGGCACCTGTGCAGACACTTGCACTACAGTAAGCTCTTTGCACTACAATCATTATATCTGCACTATTTGTCTACTTCACTGTTTTGCATCTGACATGTGCCATGTGATGCTTTGCTTATCTGTCTTTTTACACAACATATTTGTATATTTGTATAGGTGTCCTTTATAATTTATCTGTATTTATTGTTAGACTTTTAGTGTTATCTGTCTGCTCCAAGGGTCTGACATGAATGCGATTTGAATTCTTTGTATGTATATGTACTGTAAAAATGGAAATTTGACAATAAAGCATACTGAACTTGACTTGTTTATAAAATAATCCCTAATATTTGGTCATACAAATAAGAGTAATGTATATTTAAAATCTGTAAAGACTTTAGGTTTATTTGTGTGCACTCACAATACCGTGATTTTGTAAATTAATGAAAGCAAACATGATGCGCTTTCTGTCGTCTCGGTCTGTGCACTTGAAATAAAAACTCTGTGTATATTCTTACAGACAATAATATATATATATATATATATATATATATATATATATATATATAGAGAGAGAGAGAGAGAGAGAGAGAGAGAGAAATGTATACTTACAAATGAACAAATTCAAATGGAAAACAAACATTGCAGATTATGTATGAAACGTAGAGGCACATCCACCATACTGCAGTCTATAAGTCAGTGTCACTGACTTCTGAAAACAAATACAGGACTATTTTATCAAATCATTAAAATGTTTAGTATATTTGTCAGTCATACAGTAAATGAAACCGATCCTGGTGATCCGAAAACCGATGCACCCGGTTCTTGACTCGAGAACGAGTCGATTTTTCATTCGTTATCTGGCTCGGCTCGGTGTTCATCTTCAGTTCTCTCTTCACAGCAGTTCAGTCAGTGTACTGTTTGAGTAAATGAATTAATCCGGGATATTGGTTTGTTTGAACTCAGTGTCAGCTACATTAAAAAAGTTAACAGCTTAAGTCATTTGTGGATTAATGCTTATTGAAGACACCAACCGTTTCAAACAATTCAGTTCGATTTGGTGAACTGGTTAAAAAAGATCTGGTTACATCTTGGAACCGAATATCACTAAACTGCAGTGTTTTGAACGGTCTCATAACAGACACAGAAGAGAAGACAATGCTGAATAAAGTCGTAGTTTTTGCTATTTTTGGACTAAAATGTGTTTTCAATGCTTCAACAAATTCTAACTTACCCTCAGATGTCACATGGACTACTTTGATGATGTTTTTCTTACCTTTCTGGACATGGACAGTAGACCGTACACACGGGCCGAGAGCTCTCGAACTAAATCTAAAATATCTTAAACTGTGTTCAGAAGATAAACGGAGGTCTCACGGGTTTGGAACGACATGAGGGTGAGTCATTAAAGACATAATTTTAATATTTGGGTCAAGTAACCCAAAAAATTGACAACACATCTGTTCAGCATTACTTAGGCCCAATTCTACCCCTTAGCCCTTCCCCTTTCCCCTACCCCTCCGTTTTGCACGTTCACGTGAAGGGGTAGGGGTGTCTCGATTCTCTTTTGGTTGGAGGGGAAGGGTTAAGGGAAAGGGCCAGATAGCCCTTCCAAAGAAGATTTTTTAGGACCAGGAATAGAAATGGTCCTCTTGGAAGACTTTTCAATGACATTCATCAAAATATCAATTTTCAAACGCAAAGGTGATTAACAACTGTTTGTCTATCCTGACCATGGTTGCTCTTCCAGTTAAAGTTAGGAAAAACACCTTCTTCTCAAAGTTTGTTTATTTATTTATTTAATGCATTGATTATATAATATAAATGTATATAATGTACACCACTGTTATATAATAATATAATATTTAATAAAGTTTCTGAAAATGTAAGAGATGCATGAACGGCTTTAACTAACATTTAATTAAAAGTCATTTTTGATTTTATTGGACCTTAAATGAGTTAATGTTGAATTAGTACACACTACAATAAGGTTCTCAAATTCCCTTAGTAAATGCTCAGTTAATGGTAAGTCACGTTAATAAACAGTCTAGAAACATGAGAAACATTATCAGTTAATGTTTATATGGTTTCCAAGTTTACCAATTGCCTAAATGGGGAGTTAGTATATATAGTTTATTAATTGTGTGTGTCAGCTGCTAAATAAGCGTGTGTTTATACTTTATGTAGTATAATTAAATAAAGCTTATTAAATAAAGCTGCATGTCTACAGGCATAGTTCATTGTTAGTTCATGGTTACTAATGCATTAACCAACAATAACTAATTAAGTTGTCAATGTGAAGAGAAGCATTAGTATATGAATAAGTTAACATGAGCAAAGATAAATTAATGCTGAACAGGTGTGTTGTTAATTTTCTTTTTTTTTTTTACTAATGCATTAACCACATCATTAACTAGTTAATATGTTAATGTGAAGAGATGCATTAGTAAATGTGTAAGTAAACATTAACAAAACATTAAGTAATAAGAGTGGATATGTTCATTGTTAGTTAGTGTTAACTAATACATAGTATTAACTAATAAATTAGTATATGAATGTTAACATGAACAAATATTAATGTTCAGCAGATGTGTAGTTCATTGTTAGTAATTGTTAAATTATGCATCAACTAACGTTAACTACTACAACCTTATTGTAAAGTTTTACCATGTTTGCTTTAACTTCTATATTATTCATTTAAATGAAGAAAAACGGTATGAAAATGAACCTTAAGTACCAGTCATTTCTTTTTATTTATTCATTTACCAAGGGAAAAAAATCCTTAAAGTCCTCATCTTCATTTGTATTTTGTCAGATTTGTTTAGTAAATCAGACTTGACCTGAGAGGTGTTCTGAGAAAAGCAATTCTTGATGAACCATGATGTGTGAAATATATTCAGCAAGCTGCCAGTCAGAATTTCCTAAGGGTGGAGACTCAAGCTGCTAAGAGAAACACAAGTAAAAGGAGAGATGGATTCCCTTGTCATATCTGACCATCACAGGTATCTGGCTAATGATCTCTAACAAACATGATGGAGGGACTCTCTTATCTGTTCTTACTTTTGGGTGAGTAAAAATGATACACATCAGTCAGACGATGTACAATTCTAGATGCTGTTTTTTTAAAGAATCAAATGCAACACAAACTTGATGGACCTCCCAGAAACAATGGAATATATATATATTTTTTTTGTAACAGGTGTCTTTTCCATTCAGGGGAGTTCAGAAAACTTGGAAGGTAAAAAATAGAATCTAATGTCCCATTTAACATTAACCAATACACAACTTATAATATTTATTAATCTTTGTTAATATTTGGTTAATAAAATACAACTGCTTGTAGTTAGTTCATGTAAGCACAAATCAATAAAAAATATTAAATGGGGGGTAATGTTAAACGGGGGGTGAAATGCTATTTCATTCATACTGAGTTTTCACTGTTAAAGAGTTGGATTCCCATGCTAAACATGGACAAAGTTTCAAAAATTAAGTTGTACGTTTGAAGGAGTATTTCTGTTCCAAAAATACTCATTCCAGTTTGTCACAAGTTTCGGAAAGTTTTTTTCGAGTATGGCTCTGTGTGACGTTAGATGGAGCGAAATTTCCTTATATGGGTCCTGAGGCACTTCTGCCGGAAGAGCGCGTGCTCCCGTATAGCAGAGCACAACAGACTTCACTGATCAGAGCGAGAGCGTCGCAAAATGTCACAAAAGAAGTGTGTTTTTGGTTGCCAGGGCAAGACAACCCTGCACAGATTACCAAAAGAGAAACAGCATTAAGGGACCAGTGGATGGAGTTTATTTTTACAGAGCATCAACGGAGTTGTGCAAGTGTTTGTGTTTGTTCCCTGCATTTCGAAGATGCTTGTTTTACAAACATGGCCCAGTTTGACGACGGATTTGCTTATTGTTTATTTCTTAAGGATGATGCAATCCCAAAGAAAAAGGGTCACGATCGTGTGTTGGAACCGCATGCGGTGAGTAAAACTGCTTCAAATATCTCTGCCTCCTTGTTAGTGCGCCCCCTCCCATGCCGGAGACCCGGGTTCGAGCCCCGCTCGGAGCGAGTCGTTGCTGCTGCTGCTCTTGTTCAGTTTCAGCCCCGGGATCTGATTCTGGATCATAAATAAATGGCTGAATCCGACTGTAAGCCATGGTTTGTTTTGGATTTTTTTTCCTCACGGTAATGTCACATCTTCCAAACGCTCTCAACGCAAAAGCCTACTCGCGCTCGTGATTCTTTAGCTCCGCCCACACGTCATGCCTCCAGCCGGTCGTGTTTTTCCGGGAAAAATCGGTACAGACTATCTTTCTCTTATGAATATAATAAAACTAAAGACTTTTTGGAGTTATGAAGGATGCAGTGCTACTCTATAGGTACTCAAGATTAACAGGATATTGAGTGAAAACTAGCATTTCACCCCCCCCCATCTTTAGATTTGAATTTAGTAGTAAATGGAATTAAGTGTTTTTGATTTTGTTTTGATTTTGACCCAAAGGGAATGTACTGAAACTTCACACATTTGAGTCTTGACCCTCTTTAAAGGTTATTTAAATATTTGTTGTTTTATTTTTTATTTTATTATAGAGAATTTGGCATTAAAAGGAAAGGCTGTACAGTCGAACACATATTCCACCTGGGCAGCTGCAAACGCCATCGACGGCATCAAATACGCTCCAAGATGCTCCCACACAGATAACGAACTCAACCCGTGGTGGAGGCTGGACCTGCTGGATTCTTACTACATTTACAAAGTTACCATCACCAACAGAAACGACTGCTGTCTCGGTGAAACGACTGGAGTAGAAATCCGCATCGGAAACTCTCTGGAAAACAACGGCAACAACAATCCGAGGTGAAGTTAAGGAAACAAGTTATGAATGTGTCAGGAGAACTGGATTTGAGCAGGTCAGCTGATTGTGTCGTGGTTTCTCTCTTTCTCTCTGTAGATGTGGTGTCACTTCACTTGCCCCAGCAGGCAGTTCTGTCAGTTTCTCTTGTGGTGGAATGAAAGGTCGTTATGTGAACATGTACATTCCTAACATCCAGACAATTCTTTCGTTGTGTGAGGTGGAGGTTTATGGAACAGGTAATTTCTGACACCTCATTCTAGATTGTTTAAGTGCTGCCACATTAGTGACATTTCACGTGGAAAAAAAATAGGTCCATCGTCAATAGCGTAGTGATGTACGAAGCACAGCTCACAAAGATGTCACTTTAAAGCCCAGCATCTTTCTGTTGGTCGAATTTGCAAGAAGAACTAAAACATGCAGTAAAATCTGTGTGGTGACCGTTTACACCCTTGTGGGAAATTCCGGACCACACAGATTCTCATTAGAATCTTATTGGAAGTACAGAGTTTTCATGGGCAGCAGTGTAGGCAATGGAAAGTTGCTACACGACGTTGTGATGTCATTGGGTGATGATGTCAATGTAATATAAATACAAAAAATATATATATTTATATTTTTTTATAATTAGATATTTTATATTTCAATTCAACAAATTATTTAACAGGAACACATTTTTGAACAATTACATTTTATGTGGTAAAACTACACATTCTGAATAGTTTTAGCGCCCTATCATACACCCGGCGCAATGCGATGCAAGGTGCATTGCAAGTGTGTTTGCTAGTTTCAGTCTGGTGTCGTTCGCATTTTCCTATTCAGTGCCATGTTGTTTAATTAGCAAATGCATTTGCACCCATTTGTGTCCCCATGGGCATGCTGGTCTAAAAAAGAGGTGTGTTCAGATGCATTGCTGGCGCATTGCTATTTTAAGGAGCTGAAAATAGACTGTGCCATAGACCAACTCAAACCTGGTCTAAAGTCTAAAGTCAACGGAGCAAATTTGTTTTCTTATATAAAGAGTGCGTTGGTAGAAACTGCGCCTCTGGGCGGGTCCATAGTGCACGTTGACTGCTTATTACAAACAGGGATGCACATCATAACATGCCAAATATTAAAAACAAAAGGATAACAGTGTAAAAGAATATTATTGTGTAGGCTACACACATATAAAAATGTAATGATGCGTAGTCATTGCATGTATTAGAATTAGGCTACCTATTTGGAATTCAGCCTATTAACACTTATAATGATGAATGAAATTCTACTTCATCCCATGCCTTCTTCGCCTCGGGAAGCTTTGGTGGATTTCTGCTTGTATCGTAGATGATTTGCTCACACTCTTTAACTTCACACACGAGCAGGGGTGCATTTCCTAAATGCATCGTTAGCCAGCTAAGGTCACAAGTTCCGTCATTACCAACTTGATTAAATGATTCGGTGTTCAAATGAACATTCTCAAACTGCATTGCAAACTTGTGTCGTCGGAACGACAGCCTTACACCTGTGGTTAGAGGCATAGTTCCTTGTTAGTTTGCTGTGTTGACGTCACTGATTGCGCAGAGTTATCGACCCTATGCCCTAATCCTTTCAAAGATTTCACCATCCACTTTGAGTGATTTAAAAGACTTAAAGTTGTGGTTTAAGTTTATTACCTAATTTGCCTTCTTTATTATTATTACAAATTCAGTTTGAAACTATATAGCAGCATGGCCCTCGCAATTATTGTCCTTTCTAAGTGCCCTCTGAAAGCATAAATCCTGCCGATTGGAGCACAGCCATCGTTTCGTTTGTGTGCAGAAACGGTGAGTTTGTCAATTGAGTTATTGTCACAGTGTCTGTTCTGTGTTTCCCTGGGTCTCCACTAGTGGTCTCACTTCCCCATAGGCACCTCACCGCAGGCACTACAATTCCCACAAGGCCTTGTCCCTTCATCACAGTAATTAAACTCCTGTTAATTACACTCAGGTGTCTTCACTTCATAGTCATTACCCTGCCTATTTGGGGATTACCCATTAAAATCGCACTGCTTTTGGATCGTTCGTCTCCTGTGTCCCACTTGTTCCAAATTGTTACAGAAGGACTCCATCCAATAAGATCCAGCAGGAGTGGAGTTTTGTCTCCATTCCCCGGCCAGCATGAAGGAACGCAGGAAAAAATTCATGAAATTAACTAGGGATGGGCATTTTGGGAAATTTCTCATTTCGATCATCGTTAGGTTTCAAAAATGATTCATCGATTAATCGGGGGTGGGTCTTTTCCGGGGGGGGGGGGTGTTATGGCCTTAATGTATGTAATGAAAAAAAAATCTGAAGATTGTTATGAAAATGAAAATAAATAAAAATAAAAATCTGACATGAAAATCTGTCTATGAAAACATGAACACATGATTAGGACAGGTTAGATTATGATTATGATGAAGCATTGTTATTAATAAAGGAGCAAGAAATATCTGCCTGAGGTGAAGAGTATACCAATAAACGGAAGCTAATTCTATGACACATCCTATGATAAATCAGATAACTGAGATACAGACGTAACATTACAACTTTTATCAGCACAATAGAATGCTAAGTTATGCGTTAGACAAAAGGAGAGAAAGAGAGAGAGAGAGCGCGAGCTCCCTCTGATGCGTTTTAATGACAGCGCGCTGACAGATGGGCAAGGACAGATTTTACTATAGATTCCGATAAAATTCTCATTATAAATGTATGGCAGATTTGTGCTATATTTTCATTTACGTTATTAAGTGTAATAGTTGTAATTAAGTTTTATTTTTAAGTTAAGTTTTATTTTCCATAAACCACCTGCGCGTTTTCGAAGACATATGAATTGCATTATGCCCACAAATATGATGGGAAAAAAAAGCTTGGCTGCATTATTATAACATCAATAATAAAATAATAACAATAATAATAGAAAAATAAAACATTTAAGAGCAATATCATTATAGGGCGTTGCTTATATGAGCATGAAACGAATCGCTGATATGCAACGATTTCAGCATAATTGTTCATGTTAATTAATCAGACACTAGCTCTTGCAACTTTTATCTGAAAAACATTTGCCGATGCAGATGTGAACTTGACCGAAAGTGTAACTTGGATTGCGCTTTACATTTTTATTTAACAGCATGGAAATAAAAATGATTATTGCTCACTGATTATTGCTAAATAATTGAATACGATTTAAAATATAGATAAAAACTATGACAAACAAATAATTTTGATTTCGTCATCTCTACGAATATGTTTAATGTAATTAGGCTACAAATATATCCAGTGCATTTTTATTGTATAAAGACCATTTCATTATTTGATTTAAAAATTAACACAGAAAGATATTTTTTCTTTTTTTAGCTTCTTTATTCAACTGCATTTTTTTAACAAAACATTGTCTTCCAGTATAACTTTAGCAGCATATTTTGATCCAGCGGTGAAACGTAGTTTTTAAAAGATAAAGAAAAAAGTTCACCAAGTTTAACCAAACAACTATTATAAGGTATAAAACAGAGACCAAATAGCCTAGATATTTTAACTATGGCTAAAACTCAAAACTAAAATAATAATTATTTTAAAAAATGGATATTATATTTACCACGAATGGTGAAACATTCAAATGTCTATTCAAAAAGATAAGGCGGTCTACGTGCTCAGATGAGAGCCGAGTGCGCAACCTGTTCACATTTAGAGGAATAAATTAGCTCCGCTGGAACAGATGTTGCAGGAACAGCCAGGTACCACTGGACAAGTAAACCTTCTCTGTCCCTGAAACTAATGGGCAGCAAATCTTTCACCACCATTTCAGCAAATAGCTTTGTCTTCTTCTCGGTTCTGCCTGCGTTGCAACTCGTCTGAGTTGCCGCTCTGTTATCGCCAGATATTTTATGTACACATTTTAGATGATAGCGCATTGTTTTTTTTTTTTGTAGATTTGTGTGACAGCTTGGCGCTACACAGCTTACCCTGAAATGTATTTTCATAGTTCTTCTCAAAGGGAAGCCAGCCATCACTACATGAATTTGAGGCCATGATTATCTGTCTTCTTAGGTCTTTTGAGGTATCAAGTGGGAAGCTAACCAATCAGAGATCAGGGCGCCGCCCAATGTGCTGCCATAACCAATAAAAAAATGTAAATAATTTCGATCATCGTTTACGTGATCGATCATCGCTGTCGCGGTCGAGTACTCGAGTACTCGATCACTGTTGCACATACCTAAAATCAACCACCCTCCGTCAAAGGGGTTCTGGACCTTGGCTGTGGGGCTGGGATATAATGATGCGGCCTTGAAAGACTTTTTTAACGACTGCTTAGACAACCCCGTGCCCGAGAGGGAAATGGATTAGCCGGACGCCTTTGATTTTTGGGGGTTCCTTCTGTACCTACAACATCAGTCTCAGTGGGATACCCCAGCCACACCTGTCTCTCCCGGTGGGATGGCCGACACTAAACCGGGGTCTACAGACAGGAGGACCGCCAGCCCAGCACCACGGCGCAAGATGGCCCCCTGCCCAGAGCCACAGCACAAGATGGCCACCAGCCCAGCGCCGGCCCAGCACCACGGGGCAAGATGGCCGCCGGCCCAGAGCCACAGCACAAGTTGGACGCCGGCCCAGTGCCACTGCACAAGATGGCCACCAGCGCCGAGCCACTGCACAAGATGACCGCCTGTCCAGCGCCTCTGCACAAGATGACAGTCACAGTTGAGATTTGTCCGATGGACATGAAGAACATCAGATAACCAGGGGTTAGAAGGGGCAGCCCATGCTGTTATGGAGGAGAAAGTACAAATGTCATCTAGAAAAACGGTTTAAAATAGAGCATAACGTGTCAGTTGCTGCATTCACATCCAGCGATGAGAAATGGGTAGGTGAAGGAAGAGAGGAGGATACTATGGAGGAAAGATGGGAGGGTGAAAGCAAGTGTAGATTTTCTCTAAAAGTAACCGGTATAGGGCTAGGTGTCACACAGGTAGCAAAGAGTAGTTTAAATTTAATGAATAAATGGTCAGAGATATGTAGGGATTTTACCAAAATGTTATCTGCAATACAATTGCCTGTATAAATTAAATCAAGTTGGTTGCTTGATTTGTGGTTGCTTGTAGTAGTAAGTTGTTTGAGATCAAATGAAGGAGTGAATGGAAGTCTGTAGCATAAGGCTTGTCTAGATGAAGTCGCCAAAGACTAAAAATGGACTGCCAATCTCCGGGAATGAGGACAGCAGCCCATCCAGCTCCTCCACATTTACATTTACATTTATTCATTAAGCAGACGCTTTTATCCAAAGCGACTTACAGATGAAGACAGTGGAAGCAATCAAAAACAACAAAAAGAGCAATGATATATAAGTGCTATAACAAGTCTCAGTTAGGTTAACACAGTACACGTAGCATGGGATTTTAACTAATATAATAAATAAAAAGAAAACAGACATAATAAAAAAATAAAAGAATAGAGCAAGCTAGTTAGAGGTCTTTACACATACACACACACATACGGTACAATTGCATAATTAATGAAAAGAAAATAGAATACAAAAAGATTAGAAAGGTAGTTAGATTTTTTAAAGAATAGAATTAGAATAGTGAGTGTTAAAGTTAGAGGGTCAAATAAAGATGGAAGAGATGTGTTTTAAGCCGATTCTTGAAGATGGCTAAGGACTCAGCTGCTCGGATTGAGTTGGGGAGTTCATTCCACCAGAAGGGAACATTTAATTTAAAAGTCCGTAAAAGTGACTTTGTGCTTCTTTGGGATGGCACAATCAAACGACGTTCACTTGCAGAACGCAAGCTTCTAGAGGCACATAAGTCTGAAGTAACAAATTTAGGTAAATGGGTGCAGAGCCAGTGGTAGTTTTGTAGGCAAACATCAATGCCTTGAATTTTATGTGAGCAGCTACTGGAAGCCAGTGGAAATTGATAAACAGAGGTGTGACGTGTATTCTTTTTGGCTAATTAAAAATTAATCTTCCTGCCGCGTTCCGAATTAATTGTAAAGGTTTATAATTAAAATGGTTTACATTTTCCTCTAGGAAGATGGATAGAATTTCTGCAATACAACTGAGTGTGTAAACTAAGTCAAGTTGGCTGCCTGATTTGTGGATATAATTTGGTCAGGAGGGCTTTAAGTTACCACAACCTGGAGTTTTATACGGGCCATTACAGTAAATGCATGATATTCATATGAGTTATTATTGCATAGGGGAGAGAGGGTTGAGTATTTCTACTTTTTAGAAATGAACGGAGCATTGCCCCCACCCCAGGGTGTAAAGGCTGATGAATCTTCTGGACGAATCCACGTCTCAGTCAAGCCCAAGATGCTAAGTGTGGATTTTAAAGAAAAATGAGAAATTTAGTCTGCTTTGTCAACAGCTGACTGACAATTCCAGAGACCAACAGAGAAAGAAGGAGGTGCAATAGAATATGTAGAAATAGGATGCAGGTTATCAAGATAGTAAGTGTGACATTAGAACATTGTTTATGACACATGATAGAGGTGGAAAAAAATAGGACAGGAAAGCAGAGTGTGTAAAGGGAACATAAAAATAATACTTAAGTCTGTTGCCGGTTTCGATGCTATGTGAAGTCACGCAGGTAAAGTCGCAGGTCTTTACACTGGTTTGTCTTCACACAAGGAGTTTGAACACGAGGCCTGAATGCTTTGACCAATGCTTCCGCGTCAGTGCACAGACATGAGATTGACAATGAGTCAAAACTAGACATTTGTTGCATCCAGTGGGGAAAAAATTACTGATTATAATGACTTATACTGTCTTTTTACATGTTGTGTTGCGTATCGCACTACGTAAACATAAAACCCATATCTGCGATCTGAGAAAATACAAACTACAAGTGCTACTCTACACTGCTCAAAACTCACGTTTGAATCATCAGTGGCAAATTATTTAAATATGTAAACATAGAGGACCCCAGATGATGCTAACCTTGAATCAACAAACAGAACTAACAATTATTGCTAAATGTGTGACTGAATCATATAATAACTTAATTAATAATATTGATAGTTCATCGTCTAGCTGACTACGTCTTGTATTATTATTATTATTTTTATTTTTTCTTAAATCCTGTCAAATGTGCACAAACTACTAGCTACTACTAAATATTGTAGAAACATAATTTTCTGTAAAGTTGCTTTGTAACGATTTATTTTGTAAAAAGCGCTATACAAATAAACTTGAATTGAATTGAATTGAATTGAATTAAATACAGACTGTGAGTCAGAAGTGCCAGACTGTCATCTAGGATTTCTTAATTTTATAGAAACAGACACCTGCATTGTAGGCTACTCTTCCAGGAAACAGTCCACCGTTAAATGCACTGGACACATCTGAATATTTGGGTTTAATTGTTCTGGAACAGTGTTGTAAATACAACTTAACGACTGATTTCTAGTTGTGTCCTCTTTTGGAAGGCTAAACAAAGTAGTTAGCAAAGTAGTAAAAAAACAGCATCTCAACAATATGGCGCCAGTGGCAACATAGAGAATCAAAGGTTATGCCTTATTTTGTTGCGTGAAATTCAGCATCGCTTTAGTTCAGTCAGGCCACGTTAGTCACGCTTGCATCAGCCTACAGTCAGCTGTTCCAGTCTTGACACCTATCACCTGCGGTCTATTTAAATTCCCATTCTTCAGTATCTCTTCCATCACATCGCTGCTTCCAATTAACTCCCATCTCCAACCCCAACTCGCTAACTGAACCTGTAATTTGATCTAACTTTGTTATTTCTTTACAGTCTCTTCATTGGACGCAAACTCTACAACATTTAGTTTACAACTCATGTAATTGTAATTGTAATTATGTAAGCAATAATGTTTCTGTTCTGTACTCCAGAGGGGGTTGTCTTGCTGCTCTCCCCATTCTGTTCAAGCATGGCTGGTGTCATCGACCTGGTGTGCATACTCAACACAAAGTGTGCCAAATTTACAGCACTGCAGTTCTCATCCAGTCCAGCACTTGGGTGCATGCCCTATCGGTCTTCCCCTGTGTTGGACTAGGTGCCTCCATGTTTTGTGATTCCCCTTTTTTGGGCAATCCCACATGTGTACTTACACAGTAAGTCTCTTGGTAGAATGTGTCTTTCCCTTGGCAAGCACCTTGCCAGCTCTGTTGTTGAAACTTACACCCTGCGGGCTGGGTACCCCAGAGTTCATGTGTATCACCACCTCTCGGTTGATACCTGGATTGTAAGTCCTCCTCCGAGCAGGCAACGTGCTAGCATAGGTCCTGCTGGAATATGTTACCCAGCGCATTCTGTGTCAGGTTTAGGAGGGAATGGAGACGTTATGTGCCTTTGCCACATCGCTGTTCAGCTGAATGGCTGGGTCACTGGGCTCGGCTTCTCAGTGAAGATCTGAATGCAAGTTTCTTGCACTGCTCGCTTATTTACCATGGAGCTCACAATGCAAATCCTGCAGACCAAGGTACACAGGCGAGACCCTATTTGTCAATCTATTTCTGCTATAAAGTCTATGTTCCTTTCTTCATGGAATGAGGGTTACATACGTAACCTAGACGTTTTATTTATTCCGGAAATGTCTTAAAAAATTCCATTTTTTTTTTTTTTTATAACAAATGTAAACATTTTCCGATTTAAGCTTTTCAGAATTAAATTTTATTGGTTTTATTAATTTTAATATATATATATATATATATATATATATATATACACAATTCTAAAAACAAAAACAAAATGTTTTTAAAAAATCAGATACCTCAAATTAAAATATCTGGGGCAGATTTAAATAACTCCCACAGCCAAAGGGTGTGGCTGACAAAAGGTTTATGAATCCATGATTTATATGTACAATTAATAAGTTAGTAAAACTAAATAGCATATATGATATGTTTCTCCGACAGCAAAGAAGCAGATGATCCGAGTGCAGGTGAAAGCTGCTGAGAATGTGGATGAAGCTGAACTGAAGGAGCTCGTCTTAAACAAGGTGGATTTTCTAATACTCATCTGACTAAAATCAATTTGTTGAACATAGAGCAAACAGAAAACGTCAGGTCAGTTTAAAAACTGATATTTAAGTGAAGTGACATGACATTCAGCCAAGCATGGTGACCCATACTCAGAATTTGTGCTCTGCATTTAACCCATCCGAAGTGCACACACACAGAGCAGTGAACACACACACACACTGTGAGCACACACACGGAGCAGTGGGCAGCCATTTATGCTGCGGCGCCCGGGGAGCAGTTGGGGGTTCGATGCCTTGCTCAAGGGCACCTAAGTCATTGTATTGAAGGTGGAGAGAGAGCTGTTCATGCACTCCCCCCACCCACAATTCCGTCCGGCCCGAGACTAGAACTCACAACCCTTCGATTGGGAGTCCAACCCTCTAACCATTAGGCCACGACTTCCCATCGACCCTTTTCCCATCGACCCTTTTCCCATCGACCCTTATTTAATAAAATCAGATCAGATTTCCCCATCAGTGTGAACAAAAACCCACCTCAGTCAGTCTTTATGTAAAGACAAAACACAATGCTTTGTTTTCAGAGTTTTGACTAATTCTGATCTTTCTGTAAGATTTGTAAAGTAAGAGATGCTCATTTTGAGCTGAAATGCCTCAGTCTTGTCTGTGTGGGATTTATCCACTGAGTAACTGAAGACTGTTTCTGTGTTTAGTTAAATCAGACGCTGAGCGATCAGGACGTCACACTGACATGGAGGACACAACCCAACGGGAAAGTCTTCCAGAAGAACAGGACTGTACTGAAACAATCTCCTGTTTGTTCTTCTTTGAAGTGAAATTGTATTTAATGCAATTCATTCTTAGTTACAGATATCTGCATTATTACATTAGATTATTGCACTAGACTAACAATTTATAGTAATTTCTCAAAAATAGTTAAATATATTCATTTTTAATTTATTAATTTAATTGAAAGATATGTACACCTAAATATGAGCAAAAAAATTATTGAATTTTGGCAGTGTAGTTTAACTGCTACATTTACCTTTAAGAATAGACAAAGACCTTTGGGAGGATAAAAAAATGCATAACATTTTCTCACAATTACATTTTATGTAACCATGAAGCAAAAAGCACCAGCCTGTTAAACACTTTTCAGCACTTAAAAGGATTAACACATGAGAAATAAAATTTGTCTTGTTTGTTTGTATTAAAGAGTCATGAACTGGCTTTTTTATTTCATACTGTTGTCTGAGGTCCACTTATGACTTTCCTGTGGTTTTTACATCAAAAACATTTGAAAAAAACATTTGATGTAGCTTTGACAAGCTACATCCTTCATAGTTGGACCCTTCTGTGACTTTGGACACATTATCAGGATATATCAAGTGATCTCTAACAAAACAATAGTGACACTTAGTACAAATACTTTTTGTGTTGTGCCATTCCTGTCAGATCCAATATAGATGGCACAACATTGCTTATCAATAATGGCTAGGTATCATGTTAAATTATTTTTAGGAACAGACTGAATTGGCTCGATACTTATTGACTATCGGAACACATCTTACGGTTCTGTACCAAATTTTGACACCTAAGGGGTTAAGCTCGTCAGTGTCAGTGAACCAGTAAGCGTGCAGGAAATTAGTGATTGGTTCTGGTGAGGCGTCAAGGAACCATGTGTTACATGACCATTCACACTAGCATCAAGCTACATAAAACAATTTATATAATTTAAACTATGCTCTTACTCAAAACTCACTTTAAACCACAGAGTATTTGTAATAGCCTTCAAATGACATCTATATATCATAATAATGCTGCAGAAAATATGCTATTGTAGCAATTTTATATCAAGAATATCACTTAAAATAGATTATGTTGCTTCTCACCTGAATGATCAGTTTACATGTTGAAATAGAACAAATCACAGCACAGTTCAATCAATCAATCACCTTTAATTATATAGTGCTTTAAACAAAATACATTGCGTCAAAGCACTGAACAACATTCATTTGGAAAACAGTGTGTCAATAATGCAAAATGATAGTTAAAGGCAGTTCATCATTGAATTCAGTGATGTCATCTCTGTTCAGTTTAAATAGTGTCTGTGCATTTATTTGCAACCAAGTCAATGATATCGCTGTAGATGAAGTGACCCCAACTAAGCAAGCCAGAGGCGACAGCGGCAAGGAACCGAAACTCCATCGGTGACAGAATGGAGAAAAAAACCTTGGGAGAAACCAGGCTCAGTTGGGGCCAGTTCTCCTCTGACCAGACGAAACCAGTAGTTCAATTCCAGACTGCAGCAAAGTCAGATTGTGCAGAAGAATCATCTGTTTCCTGTGGTCTTGTCCTGGTGCTCCTCTGAGGCAAGGTCTTTACCGGGGATCTGTATCTGGGGCTCAGTTACTGTCTTTATCTTGTGTGGGTTTGTTAAACGATGTTTGACAGCTCGGAAGGGAGAGCTGGTTTCCATTTCGTCTTAATGGACCACATTTGTGTCACTATTTCAAATTCATCTCAATGTCTGATAACAGATAGAACTAAAAATGAACTAAAACTATAAATGAAAATAGTTTTATTTTGAATTTGACTTCATTAAAATATTATGTGATCACTGAGAGTAGGAGAGAAACGAACAAAGGGCTGACACAATTAGAATGCAAACATGACTGAATTATGTCATGAATATGCTAATTAGCCTATGCCTAACTTTTTGAGCAGCCTTTAGCTACTTTCCTTTGAAAGAAGTTGGCAACAGTGGTTCAGATGTGTTTGGATCTCGATCTTTCAGGAAAGCAGATCTGCTGCCTTCAGCTTCCATCATGCTGTTCAGGAAACAGACTTCAATCATAGGAAAGAACCTGAGCTGGGACTCACAACTGCAAAATGTAACTGGCTAAAGCTCCAGAAAGCCATTTCACAGAGGCTAGTTTCACAACAGAAAGCTGGTAGAACTATTTCAGGACTATATCATTTTCAATTTTATCTTTTCTGTTTTTCTTTGTTGCTCTGTTTCTCTGCTGTAGTATTTCTGGATTATATTTTAATGATTTTATTACATTTTAACCCCTTTACGTGCAAACATCGCCGACGGCCCCAGTTTATTATTGTTTCACTTTCACAGCACATTAAACATCACTGTCTTACTTCATCT
This sequence comes from Carassius auratus, assembly GCF_003368295.1. Classification (NCBI taxonomy): domain Eukaryota; kingdom Metazoa; phylum Chordata; class Actinopteri; order Cypriniformes; family Cyprinidae; genus Carassius; species Carassius auratus. Next base: position 28,582 of record NW_020524917.1, on the reverse strand, counting down.
GGACAAACTGTGCATCAATTGAAAGTTTAAAGACTCTAGTTTCGATATTTGACCAATATTTTTATAAAACGTTGCACTGACAGATATTTAGTGATTTATGTCAGGAGTGCAAAATAATAAATCCGTATTATGCCACATTTTGAATAGAAATTCACCACTCACTCATATTCAGTCACGTCAGCAGCGGTTTATTTGTGTTCACATAGACTCACTGAACAGTGTCAATAAGGATTTATAGACCAAAGATGCATATCTGCGGAGATATATGGATATATTTACTGATGTTTACTTCATATTTCTTCAGACAGAATCTTCATTTCTATTCATTTTCCATGGATTTACGCAATCTGATGATAAACAGCCTCTCCCAGCGATCTGTGTATGTGTTTGCTGTGCTTTCAGCTCGTGCTGTGTGTCACTAGCCGCATTTCCACTGTCGGGCGAGTGCGAGCCAGGGCTTAAAGCGGGCCGGTCGGGGCTCATAGCCCCGGGCCAGTAGCACCGAGGCCAGAATAGCGCAGGGTTTCCATAGTGGAGCTTGAAGCACCGCTGCACGTCACTAAAACACGCCCTTTACACGCCTCTCAGAACAACGTCATGCAACCTCATAATTTCACCATCAAAGAGAAGTTATCAGAAAAGAAATAAGTCACTGGAACATGTGTGATCACAAAACGAACATGATAAAAGCGGCCGTTTGTTTGCATGCTTTGTTAAAGCTATATTCAAATTCAAAAGCATCGATGTTTTAAAATTGATTTAATTTATCAGGACTCAAAATTAATCACACATAAATACACTTATTTCTGTTTTATTTATTTATTTTTAACGCTTATGAAAATAGCCTGCTTATTCAGTCGAGTCTGTTTCTGTTAAGTGAAGTGAAGTGACATTCAGCCAAGTATGGTGACCCATACTCAGAATTTGTGCTCTGCATTTAACCCATCCGAAATGCACACACACAGAGCAGTGAACACACACACACACACTGTGAGCACACACCCAGAGCAGTGGGCAGCCATTTATGCTGCGGCGCCCGGGGAGCAGTTGGGGGTTCGATGCCTTGCTCAAGGGCACCTAAGTCGTGGTATTGAAGGTGGAGAGAGAGCTGTTCATGCACTCCCCCCACCCACAATTCCGTCCGGCCCGAGACTAGAACTCACAACCCTTCGATTGGGAGTCCAACCCTCTAACCATTAGGCCACAGTAGCCGTCATATTTAGAATGAATGATAATATCTCTATTTTTATAAAAGCTCCCGAAACAAAAAACATTATTAGGCTATATTCTTTTATGATAGGCAACGTGAGATAAACTCTCGAGACAAGGCTTGTGACAGATAATATAAGTTACTTAATAAATACACAATTGTGATAGAGAATAAGAAGCTGACGTCTGATTTCTTCAAGCAGTCATATTTTAACATGTTTAGCGTGCATATCTTTTTCATCGCTTATAAATATTTCTGCCTTGTATGGTGATTATAATCCGCATTGGATCAAGTTATTTCAAACACTCGCTGCTGACTGAAGGAGAGTTTTGAGCTCGACTTATTTAAAAAAGTGTTTAATGCTGGTGTAAAAGCTGTTATCTTTCTGAAATGATCCGCGCTGACGCTCTCCAGAAACGGAGAAACTCAGCCTTTGTTCATAACCCCTCCTCTAGCCCCAGCTGGTCCGCTTTGGCCCAAGGTTTTCGTCGGGCCAAAAAACCCTGGCCGTTGGCCCCAAGGAAGCCCCGGCGAGGGACGATCAAGCCCCGGAAGTGACTGTGGAAACGCGACTGGCCCTGGCACGCACTAGCACGCCCGGTCTTAGCTCGATAGTGGAAACACGGCTACTCAGACTCCGATTGGTCCTTCCCAATGTCAATCTTAGAGTGTCATATCTGCACACCGCCACATCGTGTCACATGCTTCCTGCACATTTCCTGGTAGTTATCTGGCCAAAACAACACTGAAACACCTCTGAAATATCTGAATAATAAACCCGCGATTACGATAGTAAAGCTTGGTATGAGAATTTCTTGAGATCTGGGGCGTTTTTATAAAAAAAATTGAAAATGTACATCGGAAATGCTAACTTGTGCAGCGATGAAAAAGGCTACAAATTTTTACAATAGTAAACAACCAAATTCCACCCGTGATCGCTAAAGGAAGTTATTATAAACACTCGATCGGGGTTTAAAGTGAGTTTTGAGTAAAAGTATACTAATAATTTCATAAATTGTCTGATGTAGCTTGATGCTAACGTTAGCTCCAATGCTAATAATAGCAGGTGCTTTTCTTCTTCATAATGCATTTTTGTCTCAATAAATCACGTAAGGTCGTAAGAAAATGTCTTGTTGTATTTTTATAGTAAGACTTTTGATAAATAAGGGCTAAATGTAAAGAGAGACTGAAGTGAGATCGCTGCTTTGTGTCTTTGTAAAGCCTGAAAAACCACAATAAAGGCTAATAAAGGTGGAATAAAAACAAAAGAATAATGATATAAGAATAAAGCGGATAATGTGTCATACCTGGCGGAGGTGTGAAAGACTCGTTTGGTGAGAACAATAAAACAATGAATCGGGGAGTTTTGCAAAGCCAACACACATACAAAATACACAGGAGATACATGTGAGATCTTACAGGGATGACAAGGGCCATAAATGAATCTGATTAGCCTTCTCTAAAACCACACATGACATGGCCTTAGAAAATATTTCATAAAATTCACAGTTTTACAGATTCGATTATGAAATTTTTTATGAAGTTTTGGAAGACTTGTGGCCTTAGCTACACTGTGTTTTCAAACTCATTTCCTACATCAACATTTTTTTAAATACATTTAAAACATATGTTTTTAATATTTTTATTTTTGTTTTTATGTTTGAGCTTATACATCTCTATTATCATAACAGTCTGGGTGATTCTGATTCCTGAACAGTAAACTTTAAAGTGTCAGCTTTGTGAACAAAGGTTGATTATGTATCTAGTCAGAAAGAATCATGAGCAGAAACCTTTTTATTTTGGGTATGTAATTTCGGTCTCCATGCCAAAAAAGGGGGGTTACTAGTAAGGGGTTAATACTCAAAAAGCATGTCCAATCAACTGAATTAATACAACTTTAATGTCATCATTTATTAAAATAATAGTGCCATTAAAAAAAAAACTTATATATATATATATATATATATATATATATATATATATATATATATATATATATATATATATATATATATATATATATATATATATATTTTTTTTTTTTTTTTTTTTATCTTTTCAGAAATTCTATGTTGTCTGATTAAATTTTTTGGATTTTGTGTAATTTTATACGATTTAATAACAAAAATGATTGTAATCAAATGAATGCACAAAACTTTAACAATTTAATGCATCTTTTAAAATCTCATTGTTATGGCGTGCTACTGTGAGGAGCACAAGGCGAGGAACGAGGAGAGGCAATGTACAATTCAAAGTCTTTATTGAATCCAAAGGAAACAGGAAAACACACATAGCACTGGTAGACACAACATACAGAAAATTTGTTCACAAGACTGTCAAACCTGGAATTTGTAGCCTAGAATGTATGCTTCAAAATGATGTGAAAATCATCTTGTTTGCTCACTCACAGAAAATAATAGATTGAATGAAATTTTCTAAGAAACTTTTTGTTTTCAAAAGGGCCTATGTGAGTAGGCGTGATTGAGCATGAATGTTAGTGTGATTTACACCTGAGAAGACAAAGGTCTGCATAATGAGCTGCATAATGAGCCTCTCAGTCAAGTGTGTGTCTGAGAGGGAAGCTTTAAAAGAAAGAATGTGAGGACAAAATAAATGTATATATTTAGATTTTTGTAGTTTATTTAGAATATATTTAACTATCCCACAACATAACTTAATATTCACTTGCGAGTGCAGATAAACAGTTTATTAGGAACAATCAAAGCTGACTTTCAAAGCTGAATTCTTAGCATTATTACTCCAGTCACACAATCCTTAATAAATCATTTGAATATTCTGATTTGCTACTCAAAAAAACATTTATTATTATTATTATTATTATTATTATTAATGTTGAAAATAGATTAGTTTTTTTCCCCCAGTTTTATTAATTGAAAGAACAGCATCGTTTGTAACATCCATCCATCCATCCATCATCTTCCGCTTATCCGGGGCCGGGTCGCGGGGGCAACAGTCTAAGCAGAGACGCCCAGACTTCCCTCTCCCTAGCCACTTCCTCCAGCTCTTCCGGGGGGACCCCGAGGCGTTCCCAGGCCAGCCGGGAGACATAGTCCCTCCAGCGTGTCCTAGGTCTTCCCCGGGGCCTCCTCCCGGTGAGACGTGCCTGGAACACCTCCCTGGGAAGGCGTCCAGGAGGCATCCGAAATAGATGCCCGAGCCACCTCAGCTGGCTCCTCTCGATGTGGAGGAGCAACGGCTCTACTCTGAGCTCCTCCCGAGTGACCGAGCTTCTCACCCTATCTCTAAGGGAGCGCCCAGCCACCCGACGGAGAAAGCTCATTTCGGCCGCCTGTATCCGGGATCTTGTCCTTTCGGTCATGACCCACAGCTCATGACCATAGGTGAGAGTAGGAACGTAGATTGACCGGTAAATCGAGAGCTTTGCCTTACAGCTCAGCTCCTTCTTCACCACGACAGACCGGTACAGCGACCGCATTACTGCAGAAGCTGCACCGATCCGTCTGTCAATCTCACGTTCCATCCTTCCCTCACTCGTGAACAAGACTCCAAGATACCTGAACTCCTCCACTTGAGGCAGGAACTCTCCACCAACCTGAAGTGGGCAATCCACCCTTTTCCGACTGAGAACCATGGCCTCGGACTTGGAGGTGCTGATTCTCATCCCAGCCGATTCACACTCGGCTGCAAACCGTCCCAATGCACACTGAAGGTCCTGGTCTGAGGATGCCAACACGACAACATCATCCGCAAAAAGTAGCGACGAAATCGTATGGTCCCCAAACCGGACACTCTCCGGCCCTTGGCTGCGCCTAGAAATTCTGTCCATAAAAATTATGAACAGAACCGGTGACAAAGGGCAGCCCTGCCGGAGTCCAACATGCACCGGGAACAGGTCTGACTTACTGCCGGCAATGCGAACCAAGCTCTTGCTCCGGTCGTACAGGGACCGAACAGCCCTAAGTAGGGAGCCGCCGACCCCATACTCCCGGAGCACCCTCCACAGGATGTCGCGAGGAACACGGTCGAATGCCTTCTCCAAGTCCACAAAACACATGTGGACTGGTTGGGCAAACTCCCATGAACCCTCCAGCACCCTGGAAAGGGTATAGAGCTGGTCCAGTGTTCCACGACCGGGACGAAAACCACACTGTTCCTCCTGGATCCGAGGTTCCACTATCGGCCGAATTCTCCTCTCCAGTACCCTGGCATAGACTTTTCCAGGGAGGCTGAGAAGTGTGATCCCCCTATAGTTGGAACACACTCTCCGGTCCCCCTTCTTGAAAAGAGGGACCACCACCCCGGTCTGCCAGTCCAGAGGTACTGTCCCAACCGCCATGCGATGTTGCAGAGGCGTGCCAGCCAAGACAGCCCCACAACATCCAGAGACTTGAGGTACTCGGGGCGGATCTCGTCCACCCCCGGTGACTTGCCACAGAGGAGCTTTTTAACTACCTCGATGACTTCAGCCCGGGTGATGGACGAGTGCCCCTCCGAGTCCCCAGCCACTGCTTCCTCAACGGAACACAAGTCGGTGGGATTGAGAAGATCCTCGAAGTATTCCTTCCACCGCCCGACGATATCCCCAGTTGAGGTCAACAGGTGCCCATCTCTACTGTAAACAGTTTTGGTAGGGCACTGCTTCCCCCTCCTGAGGCGTCGAACAGTTTGCCAGAATCTCTTCGAGGCCAACCGATAGTCCTTCTCCATGGCCTCACCGAACTCCTCCCAGGCCCGAGTTTTTGCCTCCACGACTACCCGGGCTGCAGTCCGCTTGGCCTGCCGGTACCTGTCAGCTGCCTCCGGAGTCCCACAAGCCATCCAGGCCCGATAGGACTCCTTCTTCAGCTTGACAGCATCCCTTACTTCCGGTGTCCACCACCGGGTTCGGGGATTGCCGCCTCGACAGGCACCGGAGACCTTACGGCCACAGCTCCGAGCAGCCGCAGCGACAATGGAGGTGGAGAACATGGTCCACTCAGACTCAATATCTCCAGACTCCCTCGGGATCCGGTCGAAGCTCTGCCGGAGGTGGGAGTTGAAGATCTCTCTGACAGGGGGCTCGGCCAAACGTTCCCAACAGACCCTCACAGTACGTTTGGGTCTGCCGAGTCTGTCCAGCTTCCTCCCCCGCCATCGGATCCAACTCACCACCAGGTGGTGATCAGTTGACAGCTCCGCCCCTCTCTTCACCCGAGTGTCCAAGACATATGGCCGAAGGTCTGATGACACGACCACAAAGTCGATCATCGACCTCCGGCCAAGGGTGTCCTGGTGCCACGTGCACTGGTGGACACCCTTATGCTTGAACATGGTGTTCGTTATGGACAAACCGTGGTTAGCACAGAAATCCAATAACAGAACACCGCTCGGATTCAGGTCAGGGGGGCCGTTCCTCCCAATCACGCCCCTCCAGGTGTCACTGTCACTGCCCACGTGAGCGTTGAAGTCCCCCAGTAGAACGACGGAGTCTCCAGTCGGAGCACTTTCCAGCACCCCTCCCAGAGACTCCAAGAAGGCCGGGTAGTCCGCACTGCCGTTCGGCCCGTAGGCACAAACGACAGTGAGAGACCTATCCCCGACTCGAAGGCGCAGGGAAGCGACCCTCTCGTTCACCGGGGTAAACTCCAACACATGGCGGCTGAGCTGGGGGGCTATTAGCAAACCCACTCCAGCCCTCCGCCTCTCACCATGGGCAACTCCAGAGTGGTAGAGAGTCCAGCCTCTCTCAAGAAGTGTGGTTCCAGAGCCCAAGCTGTGCGTTGAGGTGAGCCCGACTATCTCTAGTCGGTACCTCTCGACCTCCCGCACAAGCTCAGGCTCCTTCCCCGCCAACGAGGTGACATTCCACGTCCCTAAAGCCAGATTCCGTGTCCAGAGATCGGGTCGTCGGGGGTCTCGCCTTCGACTGTCGCCCGATCCTCTATGCACCGGCCCCTTACGCTCCCTCCTGCAGGTGGTGAGCCCACAGGAGGGCGGCCCCACGTCACTCCTTCGGGCTAAGCCCGGCCGGACCCCATGGGGGAAGGCCCGGCCACCAGGCGCTCGCATACGGGCCCCAACCCCGGGCCTGGCTCCAGGGTGGGGCCCCGGCTGCGCCATGCCGGGCGACGTCACGGTCCTTGATTTTAATTTTGCCATAAGGGGTTTTATGAACTGTTCTTAGTCTGGCCCGTCACCAAGGACCTGTTTGCCTTGGGAGACCCTACCAGGAGCATATAGCCCCAGACAACATAGCTCCCAGGATCATTCGGGTACTCAAACCTCTCCACCACGATAAGGTGACAGTTCAAGGAGAGGTTATCGTTTGTAACAAGATTATAGTATTTATCATCACTTGTGTGCAAAATAAAAGTTTTAATTTCTATATATACAATATATAGACTCCCAGCTTTTGAATGTTATAGTGTATATTGTTACACTTGGAGTAAGACTGGAGTAATGATGCTGACAATTTAGCTTTGATAACAGGAATACATTACAATTTTAAAATATATTTAAATAGTAAAAATATTTCACAATTTTATTGCTTTAGCAAATGCAATTTTCTATATCATGGTTCAAATAAATGCAGGCGCATATGTCATGTTGAAATATATAAATGAACATCACATACCTGGCATTTCCAAAATGTATATTGTTTGTGTGCTCTGAAGGACAATTGGTCTTAGCTGTGTTCCAGGTTCCTGAGTGGGCTGCTTATTTGCATTGGCTCGCTTTGCAACATGTTATTATTTATCTGAAATAAAAAAAAAGTAAGCATGTTATTTACACAAATAAACTACAATATTAACATTATTGTGATGGTCACTGATTCTAGTAGTAATTCATAGGAAAAAAAGAACTATGAAATTACCACATAGCTCATTTGTTATCAGTGATATTTACTTGGGCGCGAAACATGCTGATTGGTTGAGTTCACGCAGCAATGGTTGGGTTCAACCACCATTTATTCGGATCATTTTCAAAATATTACTGTTATTGTGTCATGAAATGTAATTTTAAAAATATTTCAGACGAGAATGTAATTGTTTAAAACTCAAATCTGTGGTTTATTTATAAAGACAACGCCTATTTAAAAATGTGTTTCGCCGATCTCGGAGACAGTGTGCTCCAGATGATCAGCTCAGTCCTCATGTATCCGCAGAGAGCAGCCTCACCTCGGCTAGACCTTCTGATGTGTGCCGCTGGCTTTGATGTCTCTTTAGTGGTTAAACAAAAAATATAATTTATTTTGGGTCAATCTAACAGGTTATCTTTGGTCTGTATTCAATTTATCTATATGTTAAATTGAAAATAAAAATTACAGTAGCCATGGTCAGCTGACTGAAGTTATCAACTACGCTGCTGTTTGCAGATTAACCGGACTTGCGTCGTTGCGGACATCACACCCCCAAGACGAATGCACAAAGTCTGAACTACCGAAGATGCACATCCAAAATCAGCGTACTTTGAATTGAGAAACGCGCACAGACCTACGTCACCAGTCTATTTGTCTAATCTTCCCGGTGGAAATGCAGAAAGCAACAGGTCTGGGGGGAAAAAAGTTCCTGGGAAAAAAAGTTCCAGGTACAAATGTTCCGGGTAATTTCGGTGGAAACATGGCAAGAGTGTCTTTTGTCTGTCGTTCTTCAAACATTACAGTAGAAATATTTTGGTTTACAAACTATATTGTTTCATCAGTTAGTCAGGTTAGCACTCTGCTTATGTATCCTCCAAGTGTTCACAGTTTAGCTGCTAAACTTTATCTGTGGGCATGATTCACTTGCATAAGTGTTTTTGTATTTTATGTCATTATTACAAGAACGGATTATGCTCTGTAAATGATAGCACTGGCTAACTGACCAAAGGACTCCTCTCTGATCCAATCACAACAAGCTTGCCCTGCTGACCAATCAGAGCAGAGTAGGCTTGAGGAAGGGCGGGGTTTGCTCTGAACTTGATTGGAACGAATCGTTTCGAAATCAGTGGGAAATGACTCTTATATTAAATGGATATTTTGAGCAAATGTCAGTATTTTCTGACCTTAGATGCATTTAAACCTGTTTTAGGGCTCTCCAACACAATATTAGGACACTTTAAAATACCATATGACCTGCTCTTAACTGTTCACTAGACTTGCCACATCAATGTTCGGGGGCTTGCCACCTTTTTTTTGTTTGGCTTGCCATATTACCAGCTGGTGAGCGGCGGATGGCGGTGGGTGTGGGTGAGCAGCAGATGGCTGACAGGACTCGGGAAGTGCTGGCTGATGGGTCTCGGATCGGGATCAGAGGCTCTTTAGACACCGGTTGACTGCCTCCTTCTAGCTGAGGTTGGTGGTGTCTGGGACTTCCGTGGGGTGATGGTACGTCATCCTGATCCGGAACAGCATCTCTAGGGTTTCCCTTTGATGGAGCTGGTGAGTGTGAATGGCAAAAATGCCCTCATGAATGGGTTTCAGCTCTCCTGAGCCATGGCAATGACCAATGCCCATCCATCCATTTCTGCATGGTGGACAAGCAGGAAAAATAAATAAATAAACAGAAAATAAACATAGGGAGAGGGGGTGCCGCTTACTGTTTTGGGTCTGGTATTCTGTCACAGGGTGCTACTGGGAGGAGCATGGAGTGAGGAACAAGGAGAGGCACTGTCCAATTCAAAGTCTTTAATGAATCCAAAGGAGACAAGAAAACACACATAGCACTGATAAGCCCTATTCGGACGGGACTAGTTTTACAGGGGGTTGTTAGAGAAATCTGCGTTTCACAGACGTACTTGGTGATTTTAATCCCGTCCGAATCTGCCACGTCTGTGTTTTTCTCACACAACCTCTGTGATAATTCCAGAGCAAATTACCTACCGTTTTTCAGCAAACTCAGTGATCCTCTGAGAAAACTATTCCCGTCCGAATGCGAATGTCTGTGATTGCCGGTGATATTTTATTTCACAACGCGGTTCCTTGTGTGTTTTGGCCAACGTGAATTACCGTAGATGCTCTTACCGCGCGGATGTTTGATATTGCTTAGCGGCAAATAAATAATATAAAAACAAATAATAAAATCAAGAGCAAGATCACGTAAACTGTTAATACTGGCTATTGTAATATCAGCATCAGGTAAGATTACTCACGTTCATTTATGTACTCGGTTACATAATGTTTTAATTACATTTAATAAAAAAAAGGAAAACAAGTTAAACTAAAGGAACCACACATTAATATGGTTTTGTTATACTAGCCATTTAGTATTTATTGTGTAATAATACTAAGGCAATCATTCTAAATGAATGCAATGCACGCATACAGAGCGCGTGATCTCTATGACGCCCAGATGCACAAATCAGACCCTCCCACCAGTCCCGTCCGAATTGGTACATGAAAATCACAGACGTCAGGTGGTAAGAATCGAAACTCAAACGTAGTTTGGAAAACTAGTCCCGTCCGAATAGTGCTATAGACACAAACAATACCGGGCACCAAACTCAACACAAGGAACACTATGACAAGATAAGGGGAGGATGAGGAACACCTGAGATAAATAAACACAATTAGGGATCAGGAACAGAGTTTGACAGTAGTTCATTTCATTTATCAATCAAAGAGCTTCACAACAGAGGCATATGGTTTAAATTAAAACATGATAAAAACAATTGTCATCCAAATTTTACCAAATTCTGCATTATAAAGTAAATTCCACTTTTATCGCTGGATTCTGTGTTTCCGTCCATATGTTTTGCACAACATGGAAATTATAGAGCCCTACTATTTTTGCAGTATATAGTATGGAAATTTTAGGTCCAGTCAAACCTACATTACCAACATTTTTCAGGCTGTATTTGTACAGTATGTGACTACAGCACACTGTAAGTTTATTAACCCTGCAGCTTAAGGGGGAAGTCGTGGCCTAGTCATGGGAAGTCGGGGAAGTCGTGGCCTAATGGTTAGAGAGTCGGACTCCCAATCGAAAGGTTGCGAGTTCGAGTCCCGGGCCGGGAGGAATTGTGGGTGGGGGGAGTGCATGTACAGTTCAATACCCTTGAGCAATGCATCGAACCCCCAACTGCTCCCCGGGCGCCGCAGCATAAATGGCTGCCCACTGCTCCGGGTGTGTGCTCACAGTGTGTGTGTTCACTGCTCTGTGTGTGTGCACTTCGGATGGGTTAAATGCAGAGCACAAATTCTGAGTATGGGTCACCATACTTGGCTGAATGTCACTTCACTTTCACTTTTTTCACTTTATCAATCCTTAGTGCATTTTATATTGTTTAGTAGTATTTTTTATCTGAACAGTATTTATTTATTTATTTATTTTTTTATTTATTTTTTTTATAGAAAACCACTCAATGACCAACAACCTCTTAACCACTACCACCTGTCCTAAGTTCAGTTAAAATGACAATTAAGCATTCACAAACATACTTAACATGTTTTAGTTCTAAGTATTAAGTTCTATAAGAAAAAATAAATAAATGCTTGATTAGCTGATGTTAAGCATGAACGTGTATGTAGAGGTGCAGGTCATATAATTAGAATATCATCAAAAGTTGATTTATTTCACTAATTCCATTAAAAAAGTGAAACTTGTATATTATATTAATTCATTACACACAAACTGATATATAAAATGTGTATTTCTTTTAATTTGTATGATTATAAATGACAACTAAGAAAAATCCCAAATTCGCATATATTATATAGTGCATGAGTTATATGGACTACTACTAATATTCTTTAATAGTATGATACTGTATTGAAAATGTATTAATGCATCTTTGTCCAGAGGTGTTTTCCTGACTGATATCTTCTCTTTATTTGTTTCATTCATTCATATCATGTAAACCAGATAGTGACAAACGAGCTCTGGGTTTATGTAATGCTGTTTAGCAGATCAGATGATGTTTTATTAACATGTGGAGATTGTACTGCAGTTGCAACTATGACAAACACACACAAACACACACGTTTGTATGTTCGTTCATTTGTTAGGCTAATGACACCTGTCAGTACTGAAAAATCAAAGAAAGGAGTTATTTGCATGGAGAGTCATGTTTTCATTGACAGTCATTCAGGATGAAGATTCATTTGAGCTGGGATCTGCAATGTATTTTCTAACACATATCCACCAAGCTATATTATATTTACATTATAAATTAACTAGTTTAGTTACATTTTTATTTTACAATAGTATAGTTTTATCAAAGCCTTTATTTGCCATTTTGTATCTACTAATAAAACTGATGTTTTCATCCCATTATTTCAGATCTTTAATAAAGGTACAACGCAAAGTTGTTCATTGTCAAAATGTTTTTCTTTTGACATGGGATGGTTTCCATATGAGTGCAGTTTTTGCGTGTCTAGAAGTTAGTCATCGAAGGATGTGGCCAGCAAATCTTAGTCTGTGTTTGATGATAACTTCTTGGAGTGGGCGAGTGTCAGTTCGATGATAAATCTCATCATTGTTGTTTAATATTTAAAAGGCCATATTTGTTGGTGTTGGTGGGATATCCAACTTGCATAACCTTGGTTTTAGTTGTACTTATGTGAAGCCCTATCTTTGCCACCTCTTGTTCCAGTCTTTTTGTCATTTTTTGCATGTTCTTCCTTGATGTTACAAGTAGGGTGATGTCAGCAGCAAAATCAAGGTCTATCAGCCATTTGTATACTCGCCATAGATTTGGTCATTGCAGGATCGACCACAACGGAATCCAGCTTGCTCTTCTCAAAGCTGAGCTGTTGCACAGCATGTATTGAGGAGAGTCATCAGTTTTTTGATGATGGGGTGGCTTCACAATAATTTTTTTTATGAAAGTGTGAAAGTGTGAGGACGGGAAATCGCTCATTCCCATTTTTTCAGGTGACAAAAGAGAATTGTTTCCAGATGTGCTTTTGCAAAGTAAACAAAAGCTTTCATTTTCTTATCAACTTCTCGTGTTGACTCCATTTCTACTGTCTCCAGTAAAATTCTCGGACTGCCCACTCCCGCCAGCAGCAAAGTTAAAACCGCCCTCTCCTGCGAGATTTGCGTAGGGTCCCGCGTGTCCCACGGGAGCCCAAACCCAATGCAGCCCTCTACAACACACCTTCTCTCTTGGTCTTCTGCTGTCAGCAGAACCTTGCAGTTCTTATCTTTGATGCAAACTCCTTGTGCACTTTTCATTCCTGTCAGGTCTTGACAGGTTATGTGACACATGTAAAATCACATTAAAAAAACAAACAAACATGTCCTTAAAGTTTTCAATCTTAGTGTTGATTCATGTTTAAAATTACTTTGAAACTGGGGAGTGCGTTTTTGGAACACACTGCAATGAAAATTGATAAAAATGGTGATAGTGATTCAAATGGACTGGACAGAGGAGATTGGAAGTTCATGAACAATATAAATTCTGCTAAAAGTGAACCCCTTCTTGAAGCACTGCATTTAAACAAGTCTCTCACTTCACTAAAACAATACAAGGCTGGATTCTGAGCTCCGGCTGGAAGTACCTGACGTTATCGACAAACACTTCATACCAGTTGTATACCAGTTGTTTTCATCATCATAGCATTTCCCCAATTGAGTAGTTATCAATTCCAGTCCTCACGTCCCCCTGCTCTGCACAATTTTGTATGTTTCACTTATCGCTTCAGATGTTTGTTCTATTCAAATGTAAAAGCCCTGCAAGTGGATATCACAGGATATTCCGCCGTGATTCCAGTTCGAATCGAATGTTCCATTCCATGTTCCATTCAAAGTGCATTGAAGTGTGCGAGATGTGAATTTAAATTGTATTTATTTACCAAGGTATATGATGTCACACTTGTCGGTGTGTTTGCAGGCTTTAAGTAGAGCGAATCCGTGAATGAATGTTCCAAAATTTTGTAACCTTCAATAGATTTCCCCTACTCAGGGAGTAAGGAGCAATGAACAATGTGTAGGGACCATGTCAACCAGAACACAGTGCATGCACAGAGCTCACTTCTAACGAGCTGATTATCCGAATAAGGTGTGTTAACAAAGAGAGACATACAACATGTGCAGAGCAGGGGGGCCCAAGGACTGGAATTGAGAACCGTTGCCCTAATGTGTTTGTGTTTGTTTTGGCAGTGTATCAGCACTCAACTATCATTCATCGACCTATCAAATATGGTGTATCATCTGAAATATATAAGTATTAACAACTGTTGAGCTGAATCTCAGGAATGAGTCCAAGAACTACATTTCCCAGAGTGCACCAGCAGCAGCAATCTGGCTGCTTGTCACCTGTTGTCATTTTCACTGATTTGGAGCACCTGTTTAAAACCTGGAGTTCCTCAGTCATTCAGACAAACAAACTTCACTGAAAAGACACTCCAAGTTCATTTGTAGATTCAGTCCAAAGACGCCAATTGTCAGTGAAATGTTTTATTTACTTTCATGGTGTTTGGAATGCTGTATAACATGTTGAAGCTATGTTTAACTGTAATTTAATTGCTGTGTAGATTGTTTAAGTGACGCATTGCAGCATTGACTTGTTAAATGGGTTCTTTATTCTATGTAAAGGCTGAAATGACTAATTCATCATAGAATACATACAATGTTTAATTAAACATGTTAACAATTACATTCATTATAAATGTTAATTGAAATGGTAACATTTGTTCTCTGTTCTTAAAGGTTTACAACCTAATTTAATGAACAGACCAATCAACTGACAAAGCCAAAATAAAAATAAATTGATTGAGCTGGAAATTTGAGTCGTCCATGTGTCCTTTGGAACTTGAACAAGAGTAGGACTTGACAACAACTTTACATGGCCTCTCAATCTAATGTTAACCTAGAGAAATGTGACCAATCACGGAAAGTAGGGACACAAGTCGGTTCTGGGACATTTTGAGTTATTCACAGATTCTGAAAATGTAGTCCCCAAGCTTTCCAACGATGTGTAACACATGGAAATCGGATAATATTTGGAGAAGTGGTGGCCATTTGAAGGTAGTTACTCAAAAAAGCTCTAAAAGGAGAAAATGGACTCTAAAGATTGTGCAGTTCTCACCTGTTGTCACTGCTGGGAGTGAAAATGGGGCTCATTTAGATATGCCATACCCCCTGTAAAGTTCCTCCCTGTAAAGCTGCATGGTTGTATAGCAATGACAGATGCAATGGGAAAACATTCAAGGACTTAATGTGGGGACACATTTCGAGTGTGAGCAAGGTTACATCATGTTACCTTGTAAAATACATTGTTACAGTTTTCATGTGTCAAACACAACTATGCAAAAAAAAATTTTTGCATTTATTTTTGGTCATATGACAGAGGTCTGATATTTTATTCGTCATATTTCTGTTTTGCATTAATCTAATAAAAGAATAATCAGTACATCCTATACTGTATTCTAAAATGACAGTGTGTCTGTGAAATGCTGAGGTACTGTAGTAGTTTTGTGTGTGCATGAACATCGTGGCAACGTAATGGCAAAACTAGCCCAATCACGTTTCCGGGAGGTTTCCTGAATAAAATTGCATCCCAGGGTTAAAATACAAGTTTTTTGCCTTGGTAAAATTCGCATTTTAGGGGCTAAACATCACATCTCTGGTATTGGGGTCGCTTCAACCTGCAGACATCAAAAACAAGACTTGGCAACACTGGTTCAGGTGGAGCGGAATTTGATTATCAGCTAGAGCCGGTCAGAGTGCTGCATAATGAGTAGCTACACTTCCCTTGAAGGGCGGGGGCAATAACAAAAGAAACAGACAAATGACACGCCCCTATTCCATGCTTAAATCTTAGAAAAACAAGCCGATTTCAACCTTTAAAATGTATGCTTTTAAATATACCAATACTGCTATCTCAAACATGGAGGAGCTTCTTCGTGATCTCAACTAACAGATTCTGCAAAAAACCGAAAAACTTCTTTTTCATTTTGCTCGAAAGTTGTGCTGCCGACTTGTGTCACTGGTTTCCGTGACTGGTCACAAATGTCCAAAATGTAAGTGTCTTTGTGGACTTTGGAAGCTGAGCAGTAGCTCACTGCAGGACAGATAGAAGCACCTGTGCAGACACTTGCACTACAATTAGCTCTTTGCACTACAATCATTATATCTGCACTATTTGTCTACTTCACTGGTTTGCACTCTATCTGACATGTGCCATGTGATGCTTTGCTTATCTGTCTTTTTACACGACCTATTCGTATATTTGTATAGTTGTTCTTTATATTTTATCTGTATTTAATGTTCTACTTTTAGTGTTATTTTAGTGAAATTTGACAAAGCAGACTTGATTTGACTTGCTCATAAAATAATCCCAAATTTTTGGTCATACAGATAAGAGTAATACATCTTTCAAATCTGTAAAGACTCTAGGTTTATTTGTGTGCACTCACAATACCGTGATTTTGTAAAATAATGAAAGCAAACATGATGCGCTTTCTGCCGTCTCGGTCTGTGAACTTGAACGCATCTCTTTGTATATCTTTGCCTTACAGATAATAAAATGTATATCTATAGAGAGTAAAATGTATACTTTCAAATAAATCAATTCAAATGAAATACAAATTCTCAGATTATGTATGAAACATGTATACAGGCACATCTTCTATACTGTGTCAGTGTCACCTGCTTCTGAAAACAAAGAAACACTAGTTTATCAAATTATAAAAATGTTAATGCAGCCTCCTTTTCCCGTCACATTTACAATAATTTCTTCTGCTGGTGTGCTGTGGCAAGCTTCATGCATGTGTTTGAGCGTTTATTAGGCTATGTGTGCAGTTAAAGGCTCATTTAAATGGTTTATTAGTAAACGTGCGATTAGTTGACTACTGCATCACATGAAAAACCTTAGTCGAGGGCAGCCCTAGTTCCTAGTAGACAATTATATGATCAGTTTATAAAGTAAAACCTTTTCAACATTTTTATCACAGAATAAGGTAGGAGATATATTTTATAATTTCTATAGGCTACTAAATGGTATGTCAATCAGTACTGCATTATTCATATAATTTATTAGCATCTAGTACTTACCTACAAAGAAAAACTGCAGTGCTTTACAAATATAGGAGAGGAAGATCTATCATTAAATGTATCACTGCATCTAAACCAACATCATGTCTATTAGATCCCATACCCACAAAATTACTGCAAGAGTTGTTTCCTGTATCAGAAGAACCACTTCTCAATATTATTAACTCAGCGTTATCTGTAGGTCACGTCCCAAAACCATTCAAGCTGGTGGTTATTAAGCCTCTTATTAAGAAACAACAACCAGATCCTATATATATATATATATATATATATATATATATATATATATATATATATATATATATATATATATATATATATATATATATCTTTGAAAAATTTCAGTCAGGCCGCACCAAAGCACAGAAACTGCACTTGTTAAAATTACAAATTACTAGGATCTGTCCTAGTTCCTCTGCTATTTTCAATATGCATGTTACCCCATGGTAATGTTATTAGAAAATATGGAATTAGGTTCCATTGTTATGCTGATGATAACTATATACGTCTACAAGAAACTTCTAAATTATCTAAGCTAGCAGAGTGTGTTAAAAATGCAGAAGAGCTGAAGGCCACTATCAGAGCAACCTGGTCTCTCATAACACCTGAGCAGTGCCACAGACTGATCGACTCCATGCCACACCGCATTGCTGCAGTAATTCAGACAAAAGCAGCCCCAACTAAATATTGAGTACTGTACATGCTCATACTTTTCATTTTCATACGTTTCAGTTGGCCAAGATTTCTAAAAATCCTTTCTTTGTATTGGTCTTAAGTTATATTCTAATTTTCTGAGATACTGAATTTGGGATTTTTGGGAACTTTTTGATGATATTCTAATTGTATGACCAGCACCTGTATATACTGTGTTTGGGCTCTTAATGGTCGAAGCTTTGTTTAGCATTTCCGAGCATTTTTCTGTTTTCCGTGTTTGATTTTGGATTGTGTATACCACCTTCGATTCTCTGCCACCTGCCCTGACTTCTGCCTGGTACTGTTCTGGAAATCCCTTTACAAACTTGTAGCCCATTGTTGGATTACTGCCTGTTTGAGCATTCTATAATAAACTACTGCAAATGGATCTGAACGTCTCTGACTCCATGTTACAACAGTTTATTATGGGAATTATGGGAAAGGAGTTTGGAAATGGAAATGGACACCAAATACAAGAGTCCTGAGTGGAGTGCTCTCTACTGGAGTTCATGGGCACTCCAGCTGACGATCATGATGCTTATACTTATACTGATTCTTTCATCCTCCGAATTAAATTTATCAGCCCTGTTTTCGTTTTCATCATTATCATTAAAAAAAATGAATAAATTCAGAACAGGATTTTAATATAATTCTATTTTAAATGAGGGAAAAAAAATCCACAAAAACAACAGAAGTGCACTGCAAAAAATTGCTGTAGTTTCTACAGCTAAATTTTGCAGAATTTTACTGTATAAACATTTTACAAGATGCAGCTGTAATTCGCAATGCATTATGGGTCAAATAAGGTTTTACAGTTGTTAACAGTATATTTCCCGTCAGCTGTAATTCTTTTACAAAACACAGGTGTTGTCACTGTAGTTCCTGCTTTATACACTAATTTACTGTAGTGTGGCATTATGGGATTGCGCGCACATCATTCAAATCTGAAACCCAGCTGACTGGAGCAGCTCGAGAACGATTGAAGATTAGAGGCTTTATTCATAATTCCTGGTAAATTCACTTAATTATACTTGAGAAATATATCCTTTTTATATTTATTTCAGTTAATGTATAAGCGATATCATGTCACAATAGCCTCCTATTCTGACATTTAGACAAGTGGCCTTGGTAACTTCTGTGCAGTAAACTGGGAATTGCTATCATAGCATAGTTACGCCAAATGTTGGATTTTGGAAGTTAGATTTGAGAGCATTTAAAGTAGTGTTTACCTAACTTTTATCATAAAGCCCAATGCGAACGATTGTCATAGTAACTAGTAACGCTATCTGTCTAAATAACTGACAAACAGCAAAATATATGAAATTTAATTTTTTCATTTGTTCATTTGTTTATATGTGTTCAAATGTCCCACATTGACGTGACGCCTTATTATAATAAGTGAAAGACATCTTTATATGCCCGACTGGACAAGTGAGCCTGATAAAAAAAAAAAAAAAAAAAAAAAGAAACTGAGGAAGCATCGAAATGCTAGACTGATTCTGATTATGTTAACGTTTCATTTAACATCAAAACAAGCTTAACCGCACACATAAACTCACGGAAAATACATGAGGTAAATGTTCAACAATGTTAATTTATGATATAAGTAGCATCACAAGTGAGCTTTTTTTGTGAGTATCAAGATTGCAAATACATAGTTCAATAAACAATTAGTTAACAAGTTACTTCTTTTAAAAACAATATTAACTGTTGTTCTATTTGACCAACAAATATAGTTCCAAACAACGATCAAAGCAAAACTATTTTGCTCATTCTCAAATCAAAACTAAGCGGTGTTTTTGCTGAATGATTCATCTTTTTGAACGGATCGGTTCAATGAATGACTCAGTTGATTCACTCATTAAGTTATTTACTGCCACCTAATGGCGGATAAGTTTCACGTTTTAAAAAGTATCATTGCATTTTTCCAACATTTATTAATTGTATTTTCAAAAATTAATGTAAAAAACATTAATGTCATTACACAGTTGTAATTTTGAACTGTAAATTATTTAATGTGATTGGTGGTACAGTTCTACAATGTAATATTATGATTTATAATTATAATTTATATTATTATAGTTTGTTTATACTAAAATATATGCCATTTTCTGTGTTCATTTTGGTATCATTTATGTGCTTTAAAGAAATCACAAGATTTTTTTCTTTATGTCTTGTAGGTGCAAAGAATATCGGCTGATGTGGAGAAATGTTTGATGCTTCAAGACTCTGAAGCTGATTTTATTAGGTAATGTATTACTTCTTTAATTAATTTGATAAACTTGTAAGTTAGATTACATTTTATATTGAAATACTGCATTGTAGGTTGCATTATTGCTTATATTTCTTAATTTCAGGTCCACCCAGTGGCTTTTGACTATTTGAGGGTCAGATTGTTGTGAATTCATACCTCAACTTGTAGCTGGATTTGGAGTCTTATTACAACTTCAGTCTGGCGTCCCAGGAGCAGGCATCTTTTGCACACTTGAATTTTTTCAAGGTAACAAGTTTTACTTAAGTAATTTCATTTGCGAAAAACGTTTCTTATTTAGTTTTATTTAGGGTTACTCCACCCCATAATGACAATTTAGTCATTAATCACTGTAAACATGATTAACAGTGATTAATGTCGTCTCAAACCCGTAAAAGCTTTGTTCGTCTTCAGAACAAAATTTAAGATATTTTGAATGAGAACCAGGAGGCTTGCGTCTGTCCCACTGACATCCAAACAATTAACAATCTCTAAGCCCAGAAAAGTATGAAAAGCATCGTCAGAATAGTCCATCTGCCATCAGTGGTTCAACTGTAATTTTACAAAGCTACAAGAATACTTTTTGTTTGCCAAGAAAACAAAAAGAACAACTTTATTCAACAAAGACGTTATTTTTGTTTTTGTTCAAATCAAAGCGTAAATAAACATAGAAAGCGTGTCCATGTGACCCAGCTGACACAGAACAGCGGCTGTAGTGTGTATCCAACAGATACTCTCCAAAATGGCACTACACTGACGCAGAGGAGGTGAATTGCTGAATAAATCGTTATTTTTGTTTTCTTTCCATTCAAAAAGTATTGTCGTCGCTACATAACGTTACGGTTGAACCACTGATGGACTATTCTGATGATGTCTTTCATACTTTTCTGGGCCTTGACAGTTGTATTTACCTGGTAGTCAGTGGAATGGTCATAATCCTCCCGGTTGCATCCAAAATATCTTAAATTGTGTTCCAAAGACGAACAAAGCTTTTACGGGTTTAGAACGACATGTAGGTAAGTGATTAATGGCAAGATTTTCATTTTGGGCTGGAGTATTGGTAAATCCTGATTGTATTGTATAAGTGGCATTGACATTTATTTTATTGAGCTAGTTTCATTTGATACTTAACTTTATCCTGATGCTTTTGCTTGTTTTTATGTGCAGATGTTTTCTTGGAATCACAACACTCACTGGATACAAGACGGACACATGGAGGCAAAACAAGAGGGACAACCCTCATGTGTGTGCTCATCTCAGAAAGTTGATGGACTTTCAGTATGTATTTATTAAATTGTCTTTTGCAGGAATATTCTTAATTTAATAGAACATAAACTCAAATAACAGAATTTGTGATTTAATGTTGATTCCAGCATTGTATTTTAATCATTTTCTTTAAAACGTTTTTTTTTTTTTTTTTTTTTTTTTTTTTACAAAAATTATACAAATTCTGTTGATTGACCTTCATTTTTTTTTAGAAAGTTAATGTTCTACTCTGAATATGGCTTATTTTTTTAACATGTATTTGTAGTTATTTGTGATGCTATGTTATTTTTATGATAAGATTTTCTCTGTTGAAAGACTGATTTTTTATTTTACCAGTAAAAGCCTTGCAATGTCTTTCTGCCAGTTTTAATAAATACTTATTTGCAACATCATTGGCTTTATTCATTTTTATTTATTCTAAATGTATTAAGATAGAGCTCATGATAATGCATTTATATCAGTATTTTATAGTTTACTGTTAAAATTATTCTTTAAAGCAGTTTCATTGTTAAATTATTACAACATCTTATTGTATTTAGGGGTATTTACAGGATTTTATTGGCAACTTTTGTTGCCAGTTAAATACTGTAAATTAATGAAATTACAAATTAATGCTGTAAAATATGTTTACAGGATTTTATTGGCAACTTTTTTGCCAGGTAAATACTGTACTTTAGTGAAATTACAAAATATTGCTGTAAAATAAACTACAAGTTAAATTCAATGTAACTGTAAAAAATACTACAAAACTACTGTATTTCACAAACAGCAATTAACTGTAATTTGCTTTGCCGTAATTTCCTGTAATCAAATCATTTTTACAGGATTTTATCGGCAACTTTTTGCCAGGTAAATACTGTACTTTAGTGAAATTACAAAATATTGCTGTAAAACAAACTACAAGTTAAATTCAATGTAACTGTAAAAAATACTACAAACTACAGTATTTCATAAACAGCAATTAACTGTAATTTGCTTTGCCGTAATTTCCTGTAATCAAATAATTTTTACAGGATTTTATTGGCAACTTTTTTGCCAGTAAAATCCTGTAAATTCTACAGTAAATGTTTTACAGTGTGTATACAACATCAAAATCAAATACAATTTGAATTAAATTGCACTGAAGATTAATGTATTGAATTGCATATAACATTTCCATCCATTTGGATTAGACAGTTTATTAAACTTAATATGAAGCATATTTGTCAGTCATACATACCGTAAATGAAACAGATCCAGGGGCAGAGCCAGGGCTGGCCGTGGCCACTACTGGCGAAAGCTTGGCTACCCCACACTCAAAACTGTATTTTTTTACCCTTTTTTTCTTGACAAGAAATGCATTTATTAAGATGCGGAACTGCTGTATCTCTTTATGACCACATCAAACGGGAGAATTTTAAGAAGCGCACTTCAGCTTCACCTCAGCATCAGGCGCAAGTGAAACGAGTATTAAAAAGCTAAAGCAGCCAAATGAGTTTCAGTAGAACAACTGTGAACTGCGGTGTAATGATGTTGTTAGAATATGTCAGTAAAACATTCACATCAGCCATTTTACTGTGCTCACGGCACACACTCTTCAACAGTACGCAAATGTGAGGCGCACGCTCTAAATCACTTCATCATAAAGCATTTGGGAGTTTTGAAAAGGAAGACATAAAACAAAAAACTTTATATTCACTAACAAGTATTACTTGACCTATTTCACAAAATGTAGTAAAAATTAATTGTACTCAAGTTGTGTACAGTACATTATAATCAAACACATTTTTATATTGAAATCATGAAGATTTCTGTGCCTGTGGAAGTGACACCTCAGGCTGGTTGCTGGCCCCTCTCTGGCCACCCCTATGAAAACATGCCGGCTCCGCCACTGAACAGATCAGATTTCGTTAATAGTACTAACTTTGATTAAATATTTTTTTACAGTCTCATAGATTTGAACTCTGTGAAGGTAGCTGTTTTTGACAAGGTAAAACTGATTTACACAGCCTTTGAAGAATTTTAACCAAAGTATTTTGAAGACATTTCATGAAGAATCATATAATCTTGTGGAAAAATCTGGTGTCCCCTTAAAAAGAAAAAAATAAATTAAAACTAAAAGAAGATACTAAAAAAATGTAAGTTTATTAGTCTGTTGTTAAATACATACATACATATATTTTCAATTCAAGCCTAAACATATTTTGAATGTTTGGTTTTGAAGATGTCAGCTATGTGAAGGAAAATATTCCAGTTGATCCATGTCACAAAACAAGTGTCTTTCTGAACACTAATAGCTTACAGTGTTGCTTATGTCTGTGTTTGTGGCAAAGTGGGCCAAAATGTGTACAGTCTGAGATCTTTATGAAGTAACAGGTCTTTGCCTGAGGTTTGAGCAGATGATGGACTCCAGTGGAGCTCTTGATTTACATCCTGCTTGAGATCATTCAGATACACACAAAACAACATGGAAATGATCAGTGATCAGACTGATGGAGTGGAAATCAGGAGAGATGAACTAAATGTCTGTGGAACAATTGGAACAATTTTCCACTAGAGACCAAAACACACCTGACAGAGCAATAAAGAGGGGTTTAAAATGGACAAAACATGAAAGGAGAATAATTGGTTATTGTAAACAAATGTTGATCACATTGTCTACATTATCATTTGTAAAGATGTTGTTGATAATCTAGTGTCTGATAAACAAACATTCAATACAGAATAAATCTGTAAACATCACAGAATTTAAGAAATGCTGTAATCGGCTGAAAATTTCTGTTCAATGACGATTTATCAGGGTATTTTAATCATCACACTAAATTACAAGTTAAAGCTACTACAAATTGTAATTTTATGGAATTATTAAAATATATATATATATATATATATATATATATATATATATATATATATATATATATATATATAACGTTCCTACTAGAATTGTAAAACCTGAAATTGTTTACCTTGTGGGAAATAATTTGTAAAAATAATTTCCATCAACATTGCATAATTTACTGTCAAGTTTACTGTTGTATACTGTCCCTTTTCATTCAGATTCATTCACATATTGATTTTATGGTACTTTACAACAATATGTTTTTTTTTTCTCATTCAGAATAAACTACTTGAATTAAAAGATGCTCAAGAAGAAAACTGCCTCACATTGGACAACACAATATGGTTATGTTGATTCAACCTATTTCAGATGATTACTTTTAGGAGCTGATCTTATTTTGACTAACACTAATAATGAAACTCATGGAGAGGTGAAACTTTCCAAGCATGAGGATGTTTTCTTTCATTTGTATATTATTAATTTAGAGGAAGAAGACTGTATGAAATGAACCTTAAGTACCAGTCATTTATTTATTTTTATTTATTTATTTTGGTGCCAGTAAAAAAAAAAATCCTTAAAGTCCTCATCTTCATTTGCATTTTGCCAGATTTGTTTAGTAAATCAGACTTGTCCTGAGAGATGCCCTAAGAAAATCATTTCTGGAGGATCTATGATGTGTGAAATATATTCAGTAACAATGAAGACTCAAGCTGCTAAGAGAAACACAAGTAAAAGCAGGGATGGATGCCCTTGTCATATCTGACCATCACAGGTATCTGGTTAATGATCTTTAACAAACAAGATGGAGAGACTCTCTTATCTGTTCTTACTTTTGGGTGAGTATAAATGACACACATCAGTCTAATGATGTACAATTCTAGATGCTGTTTTGCTGATCTTTATGAAAAATATTTAAAGAATCAAATGCAACACAAACTTGATCCACATCTCAGAAAGCAATGGAAATATTTTGTTTTTGTAACAGGTGTCTTTTCCATTCAGGGGAGTTCAGTAAACTTGAAAGGTAAAAAGTAGTAACTAATGTCCCATTAGTTAACATGCATTGACTAACATTAACCAATACACAACTTATAGTGTTTATTGATCTTTGTTAATTTTGGTTAATAAAATACAAATGCTCGTGGTTAGTTCATATACGCACAGATCCATTAAAAATATTAACTTCAGATTTTAATGTAGTAGTAAATGTAATTGAGTGTTTTGGACTGGAATTTAATATTTCAACTCAAATGGAATGTAAACTTCACACATTTTGGTCTTGATCTTCTGTCTCTTTAAATGTCTTTAAATGTTTTCAGAGAATCTGGCATTAAAAGGAACGGCTGTACAGTCATCCACATTGTCTTACACCTATGGAGCTGCAAACGCCATCGATGGCATCAGATACGCTCCAGGTGTAGCTTCAAGCTGCTCCATCACAGCATACCAGCTCAACCCGTGGTGGAGGCTGGATCTGCTGGATTCTTACAAAATTTACAAAGTGACCGTCACCAACAGAGCCGACGGCTGGCTGGAGCAAACGGCTGGAGTAGAGATCCGCATCGGAAACTCTCTGGAGAACAACGGCAACAACAATCCCAGGTGAAGTAATGAAAACAGTTATGAATGTGTCAGGAGAACTGGATTTGAGCAGGTCAGCTGATTGTGTCGTGGTTTCTCTCTTTCTCTCTGTAGATGTGGTGTCACTTCACTTGTCCCAGCAGGCAGTTCTGTCAGTTTCTCTTGTGGTGGAATGAAAGGTCGTTATGTGAACATGTACCTTCCTAACATCCAGCAGTATCTCACACTGTGTGAGGTGGAGGTTTATGGAACAGGTAATTTGTGAAATTTCACGAGGAATAAAATAGTTCCATTGTCAATAGTGTAGAGATGTATGAAGCACAGCTCACAACGGTGTCACTTTCAAGCCCAGCATCTTAATGTTGGTCAAATTTGCATGATCAACTTGAACATGCAGTGAATTCTGTGTGGGGAACTTTTTCGTCCTCATGGCAAACTCCGGATCACAAAGATTCTTAGAACATCAGATAAGCAGGGGTAAGAAGATCTTTTGATTTGTGCCATTTTCTCTCTTCTGCCCTGAGTTTGGTCCAGTGCTCATGAAATAACATCAGATAACCAGGGGTTAGAAGGGGCAGCCCGTGCTGGTCTGAAGGAGAGAGGACAAATATCATCTAGACAACAGTTTAAAGTAGAGCATAAAGTGTCAGTTGCTGCATTCACATCCAGAGATGAGAAATGTGTAAGTGAGGGAAGAGAGGAGGATACAACAGAGCAAAGATAGGAGGGTGAAAGGAAGTGTAGTTTTTATCTAAAAGTAACCGGTTAAGCGGTAGGTGGCACACATGTAGCAAAATATTACACTACATTACATTATTCATTTAGCTGACGCTTTTATCCAAAGTCACTTACAATTGCTATTTATTTCAGAGGTTGCACGCCTCTGGAGCAACTAGTGTTTACGTATCTTGCTCAGGGACACATTGGTGTCTCACAGTGCATTTGTGGATTCGAGTGGATTCACAGTGGATTCGAACCCATGTGTCTTATCCACTGCGCCATCAACACCCCATATAAATAAAATATAGTTCAATTATAGTAACTGTAATGAAGAAATGGTCAGAGATATGTAGGGGTTTTACCAGAATGTTGTCTGGAATACAATTATGTGTGTAAATTAAGTCAAGTTGGTTGCCTGATTTGTGGATATAATTTGGGCAGGTGGGAGGTAAATGACCACAACCTGGAGTTTTATAGAAGCTATTACAGTAATGGCATGAGATTCAAATGAGTTATAAATGCATAGGGGAGAGTGGGTTGAGTATTTCCACTTGTTAGAAATGAGCAGACCAGTGTCCCCACCCTGGCCAACCTGACGGGGGTGTGAGAGAAAGAGAAAATGTGAAAATGTCAGAGAGAGAAAGAGGTGGAAAACAAGAAGACGTGTGTAAAGGGAAGATAAAAATATTACTTAAGTGTGTGCCAGTTTCGTTGATCTGTCTCTCTCTCTTAAGTCAAGCAGGTAGAGTTTCAGGTCTTTACACTGGTCGGTCATCACAAGAGGAGGCTGAACACGAGGCCTGAACGCTTCCGCGTCAGCACACAGACATAAAATAATATCCACACTCTATGAAACTACAGTGAAAACAGCTGTGGCCGCCTTCTAATTAGCACAGCCAATAGTCAACAGCAGGGCAATTCCTCAAACTGAAACAGTTGGCACTTTAGTGCAGGAAGGGACCAATGCAAATAACACTTCTTCTTAGCCAATAGCAATTATTAAAATTACCAGTAAGTGCAATCAAAAATACAAACTACAGCGAAAATAAAAAGTAGTAATAGGTAGGTAACTAAATATTATTTCCTAGCAGCAAGTAATAATTTAAACAACAGATCTACAAACAAATATTAAAGCGGTCATATGACATGCTAAAAAGAATATTATTTTGTGTATTTGGTTGAATGCAATGTGTTTGTGTTAAGGTTTAAAAACACATTAGTTTCCATGTACTGTTCATTATTGTTTCTTCTCTATGCCCCGCCCTTCTGAAACACATCAATTTTTACAAAGCCCATTGTTGACAAATTATCACAGTGGCAAATTATTTATATATGTAAACATACTTACAGACTGTGTGTCATAAGCACCAGACTGTCCTTGCAAAGCTGGAAATGCCCCACTTTATAGAAACAGACACTGGCATTGTAGGCTACTCTCACAGGAAAGAGGAGTCCTCCGTACGATAAAACAAACCGCGTCTGCACAACATGGCGGCGGGAGCAACGGAGAGAATAAAAGTTACGCCTTTTCTTTTTTGCGTTAACATTTGGGCAGTGTTATGCAAATCTTCCCACACTGTGACATCAAGATGTGAGGGCATGTTTAATCAAGGTGTTTTATACGGAAGTTCTAAGCGGCCATGCATTATAATATTTTTTCTTCTTGTTTTCTCGTTATCGCGACATAACGAAGTTCGTTTTCTCGTTATAATGACTTCATTTTCTCGTTTTCTCGACATAATGAAGTTCGTTTTCTCGACATAACGAAGTTCGTTTTCTCGTTATAACAAATTAATTTTCTCTAAGAAGTTACAAAACTGCGCCAGCAGGTGGCACTATAGACCTGAATATAACTGATAGGGTGTTGTACACTATCCACTTTACTGTACGCAGACCTTCCTCGTGATCGCTATAATTTGTGCAATCTTCATTACTGACATTTAATTAATTCAAAAATGTTAAATGCTTGATTCAATATGAATATTTTGTGTATTAAGTTCCTGCTAGATGCATGAGTTTCACCAACGCGTTCTGTGTCATAAAATAACTGCTTATCAAAACGAAGGTTGACATCACTGTATTATGTTTATCTACAGTAGAGA
>NW_020524916.1:0-23634 GCF_003368295.1 Carassius auratus | reverse complement strand
TATATATATATAATTGCGTCATTTCTCCAGGTATTATAGACCTTCTATGTGTTCTTCTACTGGTCTAACATGCTTCCCTCTTCCCTCACATGGACACCTCCTTGTCACCTTCCCAGCATGCTGGGGATACCACCATGATTTGTTCACACCATCTGGAGTTTTGCAACCTCAAACCCTTCACATTTCACTTTAAACTTCACTCAAAGAAGAAAAACTTTAAAGAAAAATTTCCCAGAAATGTGCACCAATCTTTAATCCCGCTGGGTCTTCATTCTCTGCTGTGAGATACATCAGCAGTATGGACTTTTACACCTCCAGGCATCACCATATGGAAGCCCAAGTTACTTTTCTAGTGTAGCATGCAAGCTACAAGTGCCAAATTGCCAGTGGAATCGCTGAGGGCACAGAAAAGACGCTTCCCTTAACTAGTTCATCCATCCCACAAAGCTCAGAAACATAAGGCAATCTGAGGAAGTCAAACCCACAGGTACATTTTAACTAGAGCTTTTGATGTAAACTTGAGTCTGTTTGACATCAGAATGCTCTTCATTTGGTTGGTGTGGAAGTGGTTTTCTGAACTCGGCTGAACCACACCTGAAGCTGCCTGAAAAGGAGGTCTGAGGTAGGGTTCATGTGAACTTCCTCTACGGTTTGCAATTGATACAAGGGCAACTCATGGAAGTAAACTGCTTCTGAATATAGAAATGTTGGGGATGCACTGATATAATAATTCTGCCAATATTAAATACAATAATATTTAAATAAATAAATACTAAAATCAATAGTTTTAAAGGATTCAAGTGAAATTAGGATAGTATTAAAAAAAATGGATTGTATTTTATGGTGTTAAGTTATTGGTGCATTGGAGAATGAACTTTGAATAAGCACTAGTTGACTGCAAAAGTAATCTGAAGGAGACGTAAGTAACAAAAAACATTTGAAAGTTTGAATTCAGTAATAATTCATTATTAAAAGAATTTCACACTTTTATTCATGCATCAAACTAATCAAATGTAACAGTAAAGGAATTTATAAGGTTACAAAAGATACAAATGCTGTTCTTTTGAAATTTTAGTTTATCACAGAATCTTGAGGGGGGAAAAATCAGAGTTTCCACAATATATTAAGCAAAAACCAATTTTGTCTGTAATTTGCCACCACAAGAGTAAATACACTGAATAATGAGCATTTTGATTTGCATTTCTCATAACAGCTTGTCTATTAAATGTCTATCGTCGATTAAATTGCTTTCTTGGAGCACCTTGCATTCTTTGAATGTCTTGCATTGCATGCGTAAAAAAAACAATCACCGCTAGTTTCTGTTTGCAGCTACAGCTAGTTCTCATAATGATGATGAAAACAAAACAAAAAAAGAATAATGTGATATGTGGGAGCAGGCTCAAGTTCAAAGCAATCAAAAAGCAGCCTAAGATTCCAGCTTATGATCCCAAATCTCTCCCTGATAATTGAAGGAGAAGAGTCTTACTAACTACAGCTTATTATATTTTCAATGAGCTAGACAATTTGGGGTCAAGATGGAACTCCACTCAACTAGTCAATCACCTCTTTTTAAATTATTAATCAGCTTGTGACATTTTTTATTTCTAGTGGCGCTGACATTTTTTTCAAATTGTGCAGTTTGCATCTCTGCTTAGCCTCATTAACACCAGTATTGTCAGCCGTGCATTCTTTCACCAGTGTGTTCTCCCAGGACCAGTGAGAATAAATCAGAGAGACTGCCTGGAGTGCTTGTTAGTGATACACTTCTTTAATCAGATAAAGCAACTTTGCCCAATTTACCGGCTGCTTAAGCACTGGATAAAGTGAAGAGTGAGGGCTGGAGGCCCGTGGGCAGAGAGAGAGAGCTGCTTACTGTATCTGTAAATAAGGCTGTGTTGACTCACACGCTGACAGATAGGCCTCAGTGGGTGAGCTAGTACAGGGCGAGAAACAGGAAAACCTGTATGATTGCTTGTACTGGCCAAACACTCTCTTTTCATGGTTGAAAACGGTCTTGATGGTCAGCTGGAACTGAGTTGCCTTTGGCAGCAAGCATCTTTTGAAGTTATGCTCGCTTCTGAAAGTCGCCCATGCAACACACGTGGGCGCATGCCGTTTTGACTGTCCAATGTTGTTATCATTGAGTGGATTTCTACAGTATGTTCAGTAAATGCTTCTAATTAAAAAATAAATAAATTGCTTATTACAAAACACTGACAGATGTTGTCATCCTGGATGTGACTTACACCTGTGTATGTGTGTATCTGCTGTTTTTACAACAAGTGCCTTACACGCTCATACTTATAATGTTTTACTGTTTGAGGCATCCATTTTTAGCTCAAGTGTTACTAACTTCTAACTTCTAAATGAAATATTTTATTTTAGTACATTTTATAAAATTAATTAATCTGTCTTTCTGCTTCAAAATCTTTTATGTGTAATTCAGTGTTAATGCCATTTCTTTGTAATGTTTGTGAAATTTGAGTGAAATTATTTCTACTTTGTGCACCAAAATAAATACAATAAATCAATGAATCAAATGATAAGTACTTTTATTTGCAATATAAAGACCACTTCATTCATTCATTCATTCAATGTAAATGTCAAAGTTTATATCATGTAAAAATTACATCTAAACAAAAAACAAACTTTATCACGATTATGATTACAACTGCATGTAATATTTCAGTTCGTTTGTTTGTTGATTTACATATGGGACCCTGGACCACAAAACATAAGGTTTTTTTTTTTTTTTTAATAAATATATATTCTTTCCAATGATATGGTCTGTTAGGATAGGACAATATTTGGCCAAGATACAAGTGCAAAATATTGTTGTACAAATTAAGTTCTAAGCAATGCATGTTAATCAAAAATGAAGTTTTGATATATTTACGGTAGGAAATGTCTTCATGTAACATGATCTTTACTGAATATCCTAATGATATTTGGCATAAAAGAAAAAAAACTGTGTTTGTTGGCTATTGCAACAAATATATCTGTGCTACTTATGACTGGATTTGTGGTTCGGGTTCACATATATTTAATGTCATATATTCATCAAAGTCTATATTCATTGAATAAAATAAAATAAAATAAATAACAACACAGAATTCAGCTTCTTACAAAATTACTATATAAAATGAAATAAAATCTTTAGTTATAATTGCCTTCCTTTTAAAAAAAAATATTACTGCAATTTGTACTATCTGTCTGTCTGTCTGTATTTATTTATTTATTTAATACAGTACATTACCCATACTGTGATGTAATATTCTGGTCATACTGCTTACTACACGTTGTCTGTATTCAGTATTATAAAAGTATTACTATAAAAATTGAGAGTTTAACCCTTGAGGGTCCTTAGCTTTCCAAAGTTGATTAGCCTGGTTTAACGTGTTATCACTCTCTCTCTCTATCTCTCTCTCTCTCTCTATCTCTCTCTCTCTCTCTATTGAAAACACTGTCCTGTCCAGACTGACAGTAGCCTCAGGCTATAGCATGGACACATCTAGAAAAATAGTGAGAGTATCCTGCAAATATGACTTGTGATGGGGCCAAATGGCCATTTTCTATGTGGTTAATCAATCTTCTGTACATTTTCCAAGTAACTTAACCGATTGATTTTCCCCCATCAACAAGCAGTTCTATGAAGTCCAAATGGGAGGCCACTCCACATGACTATTTGCAGGTTGTACTGAATCTTAGTCTATTGATCTGTCTGCTCACAAACATCAAGAGACTGCACCAACAACTGCTGCTTAGTCAGCACTATCTAAAAGACAAGTGGAGGAGAAGCCGGCGTATACTTTGGAGAATAAAGTGAAAAACTGACACTAAATGTAAACCAAATTGCCTTTTAGTAGAAACGGGTGTATGCTTCTTTACTAAATAATGACTTCTGAAATGTGTGTATGTGTTTTGAGTGTATGTGTACTTATTTATTTGTGGAGAAATGATTTAAACTGCCCTCTAATCAAATTCCTAATTATGTTCTTGAGAGCTGTTCTCTGAAAAGGAACATATAAATATCTTTCCTAATTTGATATGAATGAAAATAATTTATTGAGCTTGAGACAATAAATGGTGTAAGAGGATTTTCTAAATGAACAATTATTGGCTGATGAGCATCTAGCAAATATGTATGCTTTTTACAGATTAAAAACTGTGGATTTTCAATTAATGTAAAATTAAAATGTCAAGATACTTTATTTATTTATTTCCTCTGTGGTCCACTTACTACAGTTTTTCTCAGTCACTTTGGATTTTTCTTAGATTAAATTCTTAAAACTACTTGTCGAACCTCCACATCATCTAGTCAAATCATAAAACCAGTTTCTCATTCTTTTGTGAAAAGTTATTAATGACAAGCTGCAATTGTTTTGGTACATTCATGCAATTGATTACATTTACGTGCAGTTTCCTACATTATCAGTTGCTAATATGTTGCTCAAAATGTAGTATATAGTTCTCTGTGCAATAGTCATCAAAACATCTAATCATTAGATAATCTTTTAAGTCATTCAATGCAAAATGGTTGATCTGCACTCAAAAAATAAAACAACAAATAAATAAAATAAAATTATTAATAATAATAATAGTGGTGCACTAAAAGCAGTTCTTTGGCTCTTAATTTACAGGTGCTACATACAGTAGCACATTTGTCAAATGGTGCTATGTAGAACTATAAGAGGTGCCATATAGCACATTATTGCTTCAACAAAAATGATGCTCAATAGTGGTTCTTTGGCTTTTTATCATAGGGGAACCTCTTTTGGCACATATTCTTGAAGATAAGAAGCCTAATTAGCACATTTGTTAAAGTGTGTTACACAGAACCATTAGAGGTGTCATATATGACTACCATAGATAAGCTTCTAAATGACACTTTTACTTAAGATGAATGATAACTAATAATTTCTTACCAAATTGCAGTTTTAAAGATTCAAATCCCTGAAACAAAATACATCCCATTTTCAAAACCTTTTAATTTATTTATTAAAGCAGCAAATAAATGCGACAAGCCAGGGCATATACATATACAACATCACAATATACAGGGGGATGTTGTTTTACAGAATACACATACAAAATAATGCAGCAAGCTTGAAATAGGATCATTTTTGAAGAAGAGAGAGTCCTGGTTTACGTGTGTGTGTGTGTGTGTGTGTGTGTGCATATGTGGGTGTGTTTTTGTGACATATCAGGACACAACATGGGTATGACACAGGTATTACAAAGAGAGGGTGACTTATGAGGACATTACCCATGTCCCCATTTTTCAAAATGCTTATAAATCATACAGAATTAGTTTTTTTTTTTTTTTTTTTTTTTTTTTGAAAGTTAAAATGCACAAAATTTCCTGTGAGGGTCAGGGTTAGGGTTGGTGAATGGCGATAGAATATACAGTTTGTACAGTATAAAAACCATTACACCTATGGGATGTCCCCACTTTTCACAAAAACAAACGTGTGTGTGTGTGTATGTGTATGTATATATATATATATATATATATATATATATATATATATATATATATATATATATATATATATACTGTAGCCTGTAATCAGGTATCTTTTTCGCCTGCATTAGTTCTTAGTCTTTTAAACATTAATAGCGTGTAAGTGAAATTACTGAAAATTAATAATACACAACCAAGTTTTACACTCTGAAGTCGTGCAGTATCTTTCACTCTTTCACTGTCAACAGTGTACTAACATTTCTGTAAGTCCCTCAAGATTTAAAAAAACAATATAAACTGCAACTAGAGCTGGAATAGGCTTAGAAATAGAGGAAACACTGACTTACAGAGACATGGAGTAGTGTAAATCTGTGAAGGAATGTTCTATTTAGGGACACTGTGTAGGGACCATGTCGGTCAGAGCACAGTATATTCATGGAGAGCTTTTCTAACAAGCTCATAATCTGAATCCGGTGTGTTAAAATAAGTGAGACATGCAAAACATGTGGAGGGGGGTCACCGGGACTGGAATTGAGAACTGCTGTTTCAGGATACTGGATTACAAACACAAAATATACACACAGGAGGAGTCCCATTGCCGTCGAGATGTCCTCGCTCTCCTCTGTGATTACCTGTCCATCGAACGTGAACAAAATGTGGTCATAGTGCACGAGGTGACCCTCCCTACAGCCTTTAAGCACCATCTTATGTGTTTTGGATGGGCTGGTCTGAGAATGTCCCTGGGAGAGAAGGGATAATAGCATTTGTTTGCCAGGAAAACCTTATGAGTTAAATTACTTTTAACTACTCAAATACTTTTGCCCATGAACTGAAAATGAACAAAATTTCTCTTCAGTTTGATAGCATAGTTTGTGTAGACCAACAAACAAAAAACTAATGTTTGCACTGAAATCATTTGAAGCAGAATAGTTGCTTCCAATTGTATGCCTTTAAACAAAATAAACCTCTTTAGATTAACAACATGGTGGATGTTTTTTGTTTTGTTTTGTTTTTACATCCATTACTGTGTGTAAGGCATATACATGCAGGAAAGAAGACAGTATGATCTCAGGCAGAGAGGTAGGGCGTCAGTCAGTGGTACAATGAATATCTAAGCAGTAATGATTTAAATACCTTTTCCAGTCTGCCATCTTCAGTCACAAATCATGCACCTGAACTTCTCCTTCAGGGGACTCCGCAAAACATGGAAGGACTCTGGGTGTCATTACAGAGAGCTGTGTGAGAATTTGTTGGTCCACATTAACACTGGCGTGGTCTCACAGATCTGAAAGGAGCTTGTGTTAAGAGGAAGGCAAAGTAGGAAAGACATGTATTAAAATATAGTCATAACTCGTACAATTAAATAAGGAGGCAATTAACACACTACTGTACAGAACGTTTTGGCCAGTATGAAACACAGGAACTCAGAGAAAGTCTTCTCTGTGCTATATTTGTACACAAAATTTGTCCGATAGTATTTTATAAGCACCATCCTTTTTTGAGGACCTCTACATTGGGTCTAAGCTTCTCTGTTTCCTCCTTTATTACGTGCAGATGTTCCCTGATGCTTTGTTAATTTTCTCCTGCATCAAAATATTGATGTAACATCTAGGCTTTTGCAGCTAATCCATTATGTGGTGCTTTTAGTACGAACTGTATTGAGAAATGCACATATATTTGCAAATATTAAGGATGATTGAGAAATGCCCCAAAGTGACTGAGAAAAACTGTAATAGTTATAGTATTTTTTTTTCTTCAATTTTTTCAATTTTTTTTTATTTTTCACTTTCCACCCTTTTGCTCTGATCCTTTAGCATTAAGCATTTATTTTATTCTTTTCTTTTTTTTATTCTAGAAGCAAAATTTAAAAAAAGATTAAATCAAAATAAATACACACATACATTTCTCAGTAGTTGTAGTAAAGAAGTGTAGAGTATTTGCATAGAATCATGCAATAGTCTGTATGATTTGCACTGTGTATGTAAACTGTAAAGAGTCAGCAGCGTAAAAGCCATTCTAATATACCAGCTTTGACCTACCATAGAAATAGAATGAGTGAAATTATAATAACAATAATCAGTGTCCATCTGGTTTTCAATAGCCAACACAGTGTTTCATATGAATTTGATTCCTGTGTAAATACATTTATTCCACCTCCCCAGTGAATTAAAACATCTGTGTAAATGCACTGTTTACCTCTGTTGTGGTTTTTATGCCACTTCAGATGCACCCTCAATGCAGTCTTCTCAATGCAAGGACAACATTAATTTTACTGGCAGATTTTTGCACACCATGGCACTTATCTGTATATGCATTTCTTTGTCATGTGGATGCTTCATAAACAAAATGATTAGCAACTAATTAACAGTCTTTTGATACATTTTTGTGTATTGAAGCAGAATCATTAAGTACTGTAAGCGTCATGATCCATCTCTGAATCCTTTTTCCCTCCTTTTTCACAAGTCAGCGGGTTCAAGTGTTCATGAAGCAATATTCTGCAATGTGGAAAATTTTCAAAAAACCACTTAATGGTAGCATTTTTCTGAAAAAAGGGAACATCCTTGATGAATAATCCATGAACACATTTGAATATGAAATATTTCAAATAACCATTCATTTATAAATATGTATCATGTTTAAATGTGTAATTTGGTGTAAATAATATTTAATAGTAAAAGTGAAAAAAAGGTATAGATAAAAAAGTTAATATTTAGTTAATATGTACAATTATGTATAATTACTGTGGGCTAAATAAGGACTGAAATAAAGAAATCTTGATGAACTGGACATCTTAGATATGAGTTTTTATTTATTTGTAAATACTATTTATACTGTGATGAGCTATGTGCATGCACAGTACAATAAATGAGATAAACTGTAAAATGGGAAAATTGAAGTAAAAATAAAATATTTGAAGGAGGTAGGCAGATGAAAGGCGAAAATGAACCTCTAAAAAATGTGTTTCATGTCAACAGCTAGATCTTGGCTGTATTGGAATCTGAACGCAGCCCAAGTTCTCACATCCTCCCAGGCAATAAGCACTTTGCTACTTTAGCAGTTTTCCACATGCACTAAAGCAATTAAAACAAGAATGTGTGACCATTTTTGTGTATGCCTTGCACATTAGGCACAAGTTCAATAGACCCAAGGCTCTTTCCAGCCCAGCCGATATTCTGTCTTATTTGAGATTAAATTAGAGAACGTCAGAAATAATCAATGTTACCATGTAAAATAATCCTGTTGCTATTGATCGGTACGCTCCAGAAAGGCCAACTATGAACATGGTTATGAAATAGGAATTGAACATGCTGCCAATGTAGCTGCTAGCTGCAAGCTATAGTCACCTTTAATTCATACATGCACATCTAAACTGAGACTGTATAGTAATAGTGCAGGATTTCAACAACCGACATGCTAATTTATTGCAGTGGTGGATAACCTAATCTCCTATTAGATGTCTGTCACTTCAGTTGTATTTGTATAAAGTGACACACTGCAGTTTATTAGAGACACCTACTGTAGCTAAAATCGATACTCAGGCTCAGTTTCAGCCGGTAGACAGTATAGATACATCCCCTGTTCTGGAAAATCTGCGATTGGCTCAGCTTTCAGGCCGCCAACATAGACATCCAAGAAAACAAGTGGCACGGCACTGTGACATGTCTGGCTGATACTAATTCCTGTAACTTAAAAGTAAAGGTCTGTCTAAATCCAAAAAGATATTTTTCTGTTTGATTGACACACCGATAATACCCATTCCCAGGGTAACCACATTGGTTTCCTTGGTAACATTTATCACATAGAAACAGATAAATCTGGCAAGAACTTGAGAAGTGCTGTCAGTGTTGTGTCTGCCTTTTGTCTGTCCGCTTCTCCTATAGACGACGCTGCAAAACTTTGGCTTTGAAACCTCGCCAGTCACAATTACAGTGTGCACTGAACAAATGCCAGAAGTGCAAGTCAGGTCTGTGCATCTCTGTTTCATATAGGTCTTGCTGCTCGGCTCCGTGTGTGGGAGTGGATTCAAATAGAAGAAGGAGAGAGAGGCGAGAGAGACAGTGTGTTAAACACAGAGGGCCAGACCCCGGAATGACATTTGAAATCTCTTTGTGTATGCCGGCCTTTATTTTCTTCAATAGCGCACTACTCAGTGGAGAGTGTGTTTTGAAGCGTGGATGTTTTAGAGAGAAACCAGGTAAAAGCAGCTCTTGGAGGAGGAAGACTACCAGGGTCTTTGCCAGCTGTCTTGTGCCATGGTGCAGTACCCAAGGACTATCGTACCTGGAGAAAGATAGCATTACTGTGGCAAGCATGCAGTTGGAAATCTGCCAGCCATGAGTGCATGCAGTAGTTCTACTGCAAGCTTGTTTTCAGCCAATGATCTGAACCAGGGCTTCAGACCAGTATTAAGTTCCACACATTGTGCCATCAGGACCTAATTTACAAAAACTGTTTCTAATGAAAATCAGTCTAAAACACCCTAAACACATTTGAAAACTGCCTAGGAACCACAAAACGATTTTACAATATTTCAGAACACTGTATTTTGGTTGCAGTTAGGATATTTTGCAGACCAACATAGTTAAATAGTTAAATAAAAATAGTGTAGCTCATTCAAGAAGCCAATTTAGGATGTTGATTCAGGAATATGTTGTACTTGGTTATGTTGTATTAAATTATGGTCACCCACTTTATACTAGTAAATTTACATTTAGACATTTAGCAGAAAACAAATAGATAGAATGCAAAAGATTAGAGAAGCAAGTGTTTTTTTTTATTATTATTATTTTTTTATAAAGAATAGAATAAGAATAGAGAGTGCTAAAGTCAAATAAAGATGGAAGAGATTAGTTTTTAGCTGATTCTTGAAGATGGCCAAGGACTCAGCTGCTCAGACTTGGGGTTGGGGAGGTCATTCCACCACGAGGGAACATTTAATTTAAAAGTCAGAGAAAGTGACTTTGTGCCTCTATGGGATGGCACAATAAAGCGACATTCACTTGCACAAGCTTCTAGAAGTGAAGTAATAAATTTAGATAAAGGGGTGCAGAGCCAGTGGTGATTTTGTTGGCAAACATTAATGCCTTGAATTTTATGTGAGCAGCTATTTGTAGCCAGTGCAAACTGATTAACAGAGGTGTGATGTGCATTATTTTCAAAAATTAATCTTACTGCCACGTTGAAATCAAATCAAATCACTTTTATTGTCACATCACCAAAGAACATGTGCCTTGGTGAGTGAAATTCTTGTGAGAGGCTCCAGACAGTGCAGAAACAATTGACAAAGAAAAGTAATAGTGTACTATCAGACATAATTACAGTTAGTTATTCACATTATGCACAGTATGTAAACATTCAATATTATGTATACATATATACACAAAATATGCAAAGGTGCAGCAGATTATACATGAACTGGATGCGCAAAATGTCATAGGTGTGCAATGGATGATAACCAGTGGTAGCAGATAGATTATTGTATTAAGTGCAGAGTGTAAATATAGTCCAGTATTAAACTGTGTTGGAGTTAAAGTGCAGTGTGGCATTCCGTATAGTGGGAGTATGCTGTAGGGTGTATAAGTTTTGACTGTTCATTATCCCTTGGTCAGCTAGTGCGGGAATTCTGGGATGAAACACATTACAGTATCTGAGTTCCCCCTTATGTCGTCATCAGATGCTGCCCGGAACATTTCCCAGCCCATGTGATCAAAA
This sequence comes from Carassius auratus, assembly GCF_003368295.1. Classification (NCBI taxonomy): domain Eukaryota; kingdom Metazoa; phylum Chordata; class Actinopteri; order Cypriniformes; family Cyprinidae; genus Carassius; species Carassius auratus. Next base: position 12,458 of record NW_020524916.1, on the reverse strand, counting down.
CAGTGCAGTAGCATAGCGTCCGATTGTTCCAACCAGCATTGAATTTGAATTGAATTGAGTGCAGTGCTTATATTCCTATATTCCTATATTATAGTCCTATATTGTGCTTATATTCTTATATTGCTTATATTATATTATTATATTATTATCAAGGGAGCAGAAGGATTTAATTGGGTGTAGGTTCCTGTAATCACACCACGAGTTGTTGATGAAACGAATACCCCCACCTCTGCTTTTCCGTGCGAGCTCTTTCATTCTGTCCTTCGAGCGGTGCACGGAGAACCCCATAAGCTTCTGTGTCTGGAACCAGGTTTCTGTGAGGCAAATAATGCAGCAGTCCCTTCTTGTCGGTTAATCTACACGCCCACAGTTCACAAAATTAGTTGTCCAGTGACTGAACGTTAGGCAGCAAAATGTTTGGTAGAGGAGGTCGGAGGGGATGGCGTCTGAGTCTGAAAAGGACACTTTTGCTCAAGCCATGGCAGGTTCGCCATTTACATGAAGGAATGTCATTTTTCATTTCTTTAAATGCAGACTCTGTTAATTTTGTCCTTGATTACTTTAATTCAAAAGTTAAGAATGTTATCGATGATATTGCTCCTGTGAAAGTCCGCAAGAAGACTGGCAGACAAAAATCACCTTGGAGAATATCAATAGCAGTTCAGAGTATCAAAGGACAGTGCAGAAAATCTGAGCGGATGTGGCAGAAGATGAAACGTAAAATTCATTATGGCATCTATAAAGACACCCTTCATGCTTTTAGTGTGGAACTAGCCACAGCTAGACAGACCTTCTTCTCAAACTTTATAAACAGTAACTTAAACAACACTCACACTCTTGCTACTGTTGAGAGATTGAAAAACCCTGCGAGTCTGATTCCCAGTGAAATGCTCTCCGACAGCAAATGCAATGAGTTTGCTTCCTTCTTTTGTGAGAAGATCAATAATGTAGTTAGCACAACCTCAAGTTAAGCAGAGGTCAGACAAATTCGACCGCAATTTGAAAAAAAGAATTTACCATGTCTGTTTTTAAAGCAATTTGCCCTTCATTAAGCCACGCCTGAAAACCACCACAGGCCAATTATGGCTAAGCAACCATAACTAGGCGCGGGAGGTCTGGCAAGCTTTCAAGCAAGGGAAACATGTCGAAGCATTTTGCGTATGGATTGTGCAAATCTGATACCCGAGATCCTAAAAGTTTGGATGGGGTGGTGAAATTTCTTTCCCTTCCCGAAACCTAAAACCCAAAGGGAGAAGTGCCGGGCATTGATCAAGCAGTGTGGGAGGACCTATTCACTATATGCCGACAGGATTAACAAAAATGTTTTATTTGTATGTCATTTTGGACAAAAGTGTCTGCCAAATCCCATAACTATAACCATATACCTAATTTTCAACTTACCTGCTTCCTGACGTGTGAGAAGTAGCCTGGCGCACTAAAAATATAAGCGGGAGAATGTTATCATTGCAAAGTGGTCAGGTTAATGTCTTGTGTTTATTCCACAAGATTTATGGATAAGCTTTTTGATTTATAACTATTAGATTGTTTTCAAATTTCACTTATCCTGCTGTGCATGAACATAGCTGTTCCTCAATTTGTGTGTTTCCCATTTGAATGGTCAGCGTATGAGGTATGCATATTATGTTGTGGATTTATTACTCAAATGCATATTGTCATGCCCTCTCAGATATTGCACCTTTTAGCCAAAAATGACTAATTATCTGCTTGGGAATTGGTGCATACATACTGTAATAGACATGCTGGCGCGAAAGCTTGACAGGCATAGCAACAGTAACCAAGAAGGGCGGGGCTTAGCGAGGGGGGCAATTGATAGCAAAGTTTTGGAAGAAATAGGACGGCACCTTAACTCAATGAAGAGAGTTTGTGGGTGGAAAGGAAGAGGACGGAGGGGTCGGCTTGACTGCTGATGATATTTTATTTAAATCAATCACTTTATAGGCTGACGGTGACAACTACACCAACACAAACACACTATCTGAATCACTTTCAGGGTTTCTTCTTCAAGGCAGGTTCACTCGTCAGCAGTCCTTCTCTCTCTCACCTACTCCTGTTTCTCCTGGCGTTATATACGCCAATTACTGAAACAAGACACAGGTGTTGGTTATTTCCGTCTAACCCACTCACTCACCGTTCATCTCCTGCTTCTCTCTCCCGCTGCCGACTTCGTTAACCACGCCCCCCTTGCCACAGTGAACCTGTTACCTTGACACACTTCCCACATCTTTTTTTCAGAAGTGTGCTTAACTGTTTAGAAGCAGATCTCTTAGAAGTGGTGAACACCTCACTTCCTTCTGGGACGTTTCCAAAATCCCTGAAAACTGCTGTTTTTAAGCCCCTCCTGAAAAAGATCTATCTTTATACTGTCATATTGAGATATAGACCAATAGGCAAGATTATTGAAAAGGTGATTTTTAATCAGCAGAACAACTACTTAAACTCAAATGGAAACCTGGAAAAAAAAATTATCTGGTTTCCGACTGCATCACACCACAGACAAAGCACTAATTAAGATTATAAATGATTTCTAAATGAAAATTAACGGGGGGGGGGGGGGGGTGAAATGCTATTTCATGCATACTGAGTTTTTTACACTGTTAAAGAGTTGGATTCCCATGCTAAACATGGACAAAGTTTCAAAAATTAAGTTGTACGTTTGAAGGAGTATTTCTGTTCCAAAAATACTACTTCCGGTTTGTCACAAGTTTCGGAAAGTTTTTTTTCGAGTATGGCTCTGTGTGACGTTAGATGGAGCGGAATTTCCTTATATGGGTCCTAAGGGCACGTCTGCCGGAAGAGCGTGCGCTCCCGTATAGCAGAGCAGAGAGAGGCTGTGCACAGACAATCACTGATCAGAGCGAGAGCGTCGCGAAATGTCACAAAAGAAGTGTGTTTTTGGTTACCAGGGCAAGACAACCCTGCACAGATTACCAAAAAAAAAAACAGCATTAAGGGACCAGTGGATGGAGCTTATTTTTACAGAGCATCAGCGGAGTTGTGCAAGTGTTTTTGTTTGTTCCCTGCATTTCGAAGATGCTTGTTTTACAAACAAGGCCCAGTTTGACGACGGATTTGCGTATCGTTTATTTCTTAAGGATGATGCAATCCCAATGAAAAAGGGTCAAGATCGTGTGTTGGAACCGCAGGTGGTGAGTAAAACTGCTTAAAATATCTCTGCCTCCTTGTTAGTGCGTCCGCCTCCCCTGCCGGAGACCCGGGTTCGAGCCCCGCTCGGAGCGAGTCGTTGCTGCTGCTGCTCTCGTTCAGTTTCAGCCTCGGGATCTGATTCTGGATCATAAATAAATGGCTGAATCTATTCTATCCTACTCTATAGGTACTCAAGATTAACAGGATATTGAGTGAAAACGAGCATTTCACCCCCCCTTTAACTTTTATAAACCTAACAGATTTACCTATCCTTATCACCAAATTACTAAAACCCCATTGACTGTCTCTGCCAATGCACTGATGAAATTAACAGTTGGATGCACCAGTACTTTTTTCAGTTAAACAAGGAGAAAATTTAAGGTCAAAAAAGATGAAGTTCTCAAGGTGAATGCATAACTTGACTCTAGGGGTCAAAGAACGAAAAATCAAGATAAGACCCTTGGGGTGATTCTGGAGACAGATCTTAGTTTCAGTAGGCATGTCAAAGCAGTAACTAAATCAGCAGATTAGATGTTTTGCTCCCAGTCAAGAATTAGATAAATTTATTCATGCCTTTATCACCACCAGAGTGGACTATTGTAATGATCTCCTTACTGGCCTTCCCAAGAAGACCATTAGACAGCTACAGCTCATCCAGAACACTGCTGCAGGATTCTGACTAGAACCAGAAAATCTGAGCATATCACACCAGTACTTAGGTCTTTACACTGGCTATCAGTTTCATTTAGAATTGATTTTAACCTGTTAACTGTCACTCACGTTTTTGAAGATAGACTTGAATGTGCATGATACAAACCTAAATTTTTATTCATGACTGAAAACATTTTGTAACATGATTTTGATCTACCATTTACCATGGTAATGCAATGTCTGATTTTAAAATGGGTTTTGAAGGATGAATTTTGAGATTTTATGTTTTCAAGTGATATATAACTTCTGATGATTTCTAAAATGTGATAGAGAAAAAGGCAACGAGGAAGTCTTTTTTTTAAACAAAGGTCAAAGCTCCTTTTGTAATGTAGATTTCTGAGGGTGCACTCTTGTCATAAATTGATCTATTACTTTTCCTACATAATTTTTAACAAAAAATATTGGTAAAATATATATTTGGGAGTCTTAGACCTTTCCAACTATATATAGTTTGTCAAGATTAGATTAAATTTGATTGTAATATAGTATAGTCAACGTAGGCATCCCGTATACGGGACGGGGTGACATTTAACAGGTTAAAGTAATTTCACTTGTCTATGAATCACTCAATGGCATAGGACATAAATACATTGCAGATATGCCTGCTGAATATAAACCTAACAGACCACTCAGATCATTAGGACAGAGTCAATAAGAAATACCAAGGGTTCACACAAAAAAGGGGAGTATGCTTTTAGCATAGTGTTTTTGTCTAAGCACACAAAAGACTCCCGTATGCAAAAAAAAAAAACTTGTCACACAGGTATAAAAATGTGAATGCCTTCAGATTGTAAATTCAGACCGCACATGAAAGAAAGATGCAGTGACAAAGCTGACTGGCTGATGACATCACAAAAATTGTAGCACATAAGTTAATTTAAACTTTTATTTATTTACAGTCCCAAACTCATCACCAGCTTCTATGCAGAGCTGCATGCATGCATTTTATGCTTTAAGAAATAATCATTAAAAAATGTATGTGACATAGATAGATCAAATGACAAACACAGTGGGGGTGGCATCAGGTCTTTGGAGAGGCTTTTATTAACAGAAAAATAAACAAAACATGGAGTAAAAGTGTCCAAAGGGGAATTTGTCCAATATAAACAGGGGATCTGGTGTACTCGACGTGCTACTGGATATGTGAAGTGCAGGTAGTGTTCAGGAAGGAAGGGTCCAGGTAAAGGGTAGAGTCCGACAGCCGCATGCACTCCACTCTTCCGTCCGGTGTGCGAGGGGCGGCAGCTTCTTCCAGCGGCTGCATCCATCTCATTGGTACCGTTGATATATATATGTATATGTGTGTGTGTGTGTGTGTGTGTGTGTGTGTCAGGATTATTAGGTCAATTAACTTGTATGATGAGAAAATCCATAAATATTCCTTATCTGAACAAACTGATCAATTATGGAAAAGTCCAGGAACTAATCCTTATTTAGCCTATGCTGACCATCTATTTTCCTCTTAGCTTTTCATTACCTTCTGTTGCTCCTTCTCATGGTTTTGATGAAAATATCTTTCTTTTTATCCTCCCCCCTTTCTTTCCTTCTTTGGCCTCTACCATGCATTTATTCTTGTTCATTAAAAACCATGTTATCATGTTATTAAATCGAAAAGTTTTACATTGCATAATTATTATTCAGTATTATTCTAATAATGTATGTATAAATGTATGTATGTATGCGTACACACACACACACACACACAATTACATAAAAGTATTTTGGAATAAAGTTTTAATCAGAATTTGGAACTTAACTAAAAATCTATCTGCATGTTAAGAATGGTCATTCATCCATCTTCCTCTTAATCTTTCCATTTCCTCTTGGCATTTTCCTTGTTTTCCTATGTTTCCTCCTTTGCCAACCTCCCTCTCTCCTCCCCTCTTCCTCTTCTTCTAAACGTCTGCTTGGATCCATTACAGTATTCCAGTGCAGAAAAATCTGAGCCTGTCAGCAGAACATCATAATCAAATTGTTTCAAAGGTCATTTAACATCGGAGCACAAAGCACCAACTAAGCCAAAGTCTTCAGACGATCCGGCTCAAAAGCAATTTACGTGTCAGAGATGAATTGAGGAACGAAACATTTACAGAGAAAATTAACTATATCAGGCCTGATTGTGACTGGGAGTGTCAGTCCATCTACAACATCTGTCCTGTTCCATTCAGCCCCTCCATATGTTTCATGAATACAGTAGCTGCGAGGAGAGATGCAGACAGCAGATGTGTATATCTTCATTCTAAGAGCATATTTTGGCAGTTGACATTTGTTGTGTTGTTATGAATTGTTTATGCTTAGAAAGCACAAAACTGTAAAATTGCTTACTCAACTCTTCTGAACTGATTATTTGGAATAAAGCATCACAGATGCCTTTTTGAAAAATGTGTGCTTTTTTAAAAATAATTAGTAAAATTGTTTGGTAGGTAATCCAAACCATCAACGGTTATTAAGTTTCTGAAGTAAATCAGAATTAGATAATTCCAAACTAAATTAGCAGGCAGGCCCAATGAATCATCCTGTTCCAATAAACGTAATGGACATGCTAAGCTTTGATTAATTGTTCAATTAACTTTTCCTTATGTTAGAACTTATTAGCTTTCTATGGATGAATATTCCTGCCACACACTTTATCTGGTACAACATCCTAGTTTCTGAAATAAACCAAAACAAAAGCATGGATTCTCATTTGTAAATTAGTCATCCACTCAGACATTTAAAGGCGTACCAAGTCTTGTATATTCATGCAGTCTTGCTATATTTAGTAATTCTGCATCATTCTAAAGTCGGAAGGATGTTGATTTTTGTTTTTGCTGAAATCCAACAGTACAATTTAAAAGAAACAAATAGTTTTCCCATTTTTCTGCACATGTGATTTTAATAGGTTTGGATAAACAAACGTCTGTGATCTTGTTAATGGACATTCATCAGTTTTGCTAAATCAGTTATGCTACCGTGCCTTAGTTAGAACTTGACAGTACACATCATTTTTTTTCAGCACACCTTATGGTTGCTGCAGTTTATAAAGGATTATAAAGTGGAAGTTTCTTTACTAATGAGGCCCTCTCACTGAAACAGTCATATTGTGATGACATCCATAATGCCTTCTTTGAAAAATGTGGCTTAGTGCATAGATTGTTTAGTTTTTACTTTTTAGATTTCTCTTTTTGAGTAATAAACTTCCTATCAGACAGCAGTAATAAATCACAGCTTACTAAATATATTACAAGAAAATATTAGAGATAAAGTAGGTGCACAAGCAAGAAATCTAGCTTGTCTGGGCTCAGTTTTGTAATGCTAAAGAACAATCTTTCTCTCTGACCTCTCAATGTCCCCAACCAAATGCAATCAGCATGAAAGCCAAACGTGATCATTCTTCTGCACCCCACTTGTTTTAATCTACTTCAGCTTGTTAGGGTCTCATAATATGAAAACATTGAACAATGATGACTGATGTAAAATGTAAATCTGTAGGGGAGATTAAATAGAAAAGTTTTGCCCCCAGGCCAAGCTTAGATGGATCAGGGTGGCAGAAAGCTGTCTCAACTCTAATTGGCTCCAGTAGACGCTAACAGCCAATCGAACAGTGCTTCTTCCTCATTGATCCCTCACTTAAAGCCAGAATAGGGCAAAACACAGGAAGCAATAAAGAACATGCAACACAATGGGATTGGATTCGAGGGCACACAGAGAACAGAGGAGACCAAATTCTCCTTTCAGGAGTGCAAGTGGATTTTGGCATCAGATGAAAACAAACACACCTGTTTTATTTCACTAATCTGTTCAAATATCTGAGGGCTACCTGAGAGGGATCAGGTGTGTTTGCTCTGTTCTGGAGGAAGTGTGCTATCCTACAAAAACAAAGACTTTGTGGAGAACTGGTTTGCATTAGCCACATGATGTCTGAGTGAGGCCTTGATTCATCTACTTCAGGACCCTGGATAGCACACTAGGTCAACATCAGTAACAATTCCTACTTTATTTGTTGAGTTCAGCACTTCAGAACCATGGAGAGCACTCCAATCATCCCTAGGATTTCAGAGCCTTGGACTCTGTCCTGTAACCTTGCTCGTTCTATCTATCTGTCTGTCTATCTATCTATCTATCTATCTATCTATCTATCTATCTATCTATCTATCTATCTATCTATCTATCTATCTATCCATCCATCCATCCATCCATCCATCTATCTATCTATCTATCTATATCAGTATCTGTATAGTCACTGTATGTTTTTTATTGCATTTACAAAGTTGCATATTTAAGGTGTGTATATAATAACAACAACAAGAAGAAGAATAATAATAACGAATATTGTGTTTGTATGTGTGTGTATATATATATATTAGGGGTGTAACGATACGCGTATTCGTATTGAACCGTTCGGTACGACGCTTTCGGTTCGGTACGCGGTACGCATTATGTATACCGAACGGTTCGTTGGAGTAATTAATTATATTTGAAAAAAAAAAAAAGAGAGAGAGAGAAATATAATGATATGCATTCAACAAGGTAGCCCAATAACCCAAACAACGTAACAGGCAATGCCCCTGACACTCCCGAAGAAGAAAAAAACACCATCTTATATGTTTATGTTAGGCTACTCAGCAGGCGCTCGCTCACTTAGTACGCGCTGAAGGCTCGTTGCAAAATAGCCAATGCGTTTAACAGACTAGAAATGAGAAGATCCTCCAATAACCAACAGGTCTGGTGTTTGGGTGCACTTTGGATTCCCTTTAAGCTATAATGGTGATGGCAAGAGAGTGGTGGATAAAAAAACAACGGTATGTCGCATCTGCAACATGACAGGGTACACCAGCGGGATTACAAAAAAAAAAAAAAAAAACACCAGCGGGAATATCTGGGATATATGCGTCAGTACTATCTGGGAAAAGACGAAAAAAAGGAGAAACATGCACGCAGCAAACTATCCCTGCAGCATTTAGAAATTATAGCTTACAGGGAATCCAACCCAAACACCAGACCTGTTGGTTATTTTAGGATCTTAAATTTCTGGTCTGTTAAAGGCATTCGACATTTTGCAACGAGCCTTCAGCACGTGCTGAGTGAGCGAGCGCCTTAGGGTCCGTTCACATATCGCTCCTAAAAACGCATGGAAAACGCTAAGCGCGTCTTTCTCCTCCTTTCCAAAGCGCTCGGGCAGAAGCGCTCATGAGGCGTCTGTCTTTGCTAAGCAACAATGACGTGCTCTCTCCAAGAGACGCGGAAATTTCAGCGAAGGATAAATGGATTTGCAGCTCTAAAAATCGCTTGCAGTAGCTCTGCTACTAAATTTATTTCAAAATTGCAATCCATATACAACTATGATCAGCTGTTCCTTCATCTTGGCTGAGCTCTCAACGTTGTTACGGGAAAGGATGAAGCTGATTGGTTAGTTCTTGTCACATGACCCGCGGTGCGCTTGCGGCATTCTGAAAAGTTGAGATGTTTTACATTTTGCTGTATCTAAAACGTATCGAACCGAACCGAACCGTGACATCAGTGTATCGTATCGAACCGAACCGTGAATTTTGTGAACCGTTACACCCCTAATATATATATATATATATATATATATATATATATATATATATATATATATATATATACATGTGTGTGTATGTAATATGCATTGGATATGCAAACATGAAAACCTGACTCAAAAAAATTTGGGACACTGTACAAATTGTAAATAAAAACAATGCCAAGATGTAGAAGTTTCAGATTTCAATATTTTACTCAGAATACAACATAGATGACATATCAACTGTTTAAACTGAGAAAATTTATCATTTTAAGAGAAAGATAAGTTAATTTTAAATTTCATGGCATCAACACATCTCAAACAATTTGGGACAAGGCCATGTTTACCACTGTGTGGCATCCCCTCTTCTTTTTATAACAGTCTGGGGACTGAGGAGACAAGTTGCTCAAGTTTAGGAATAGGGATGTTGTCCCATTCTTGTCTAATACAGGCTTCTATTTGCTCGACTGTCTTAGTTCTTCTCTGCACATCTTCCTCTTTATGATGCACCAAATGTTTTCTATGGGTGAAAGATCTGGATTCCCTGTCCATTTCAGTACCTGAATCTTCTTGGATGATATTATGCACTGTAGATGATGATAACTTCAAACTCTTTGCAATTTTTCTCTAAGAAACTCCTTTCTGATATTACTCCTCTGATTTTCACGGCAGCATTGGAGGAATTGGTGATCCTCTGCCCATCTTGACTTCTGAGAGACACTGCCACTCTGAGAGGCTCTTTTTATACCCAATCATGTTGCCAATTGACCTAATAAGTTGCAAATTGGTCCTCCAGCTGTTCCTTATATGTACATTTAACTTTTCCGGCCTCTTATTGCTACCTGTCCCAACTTTTGTGGAATGTGTAGCTCATGAAATTCAAAATGAGCCAATATTTTGCATGCCATTTCAAAATGTCTCACTTTTTAGTGTTTGATATGTTATCTATATTCTATTGTGAATAAAATATAAGTTTATGAGATTTGTACATTATTCCATTACTTTTCTCCCCACAATCTGTACAGTGTCCCAACTTTTTTGGAATCGGGTTTGTATAATACAATAATAATAATAATAATAATAATAATAATAATAATAATAATAATAATAATAATAATAATATGAGTACTGTAAAAAAAAAGTCATTAGCATTATTACATGTGTATGATAATACAAACTTATATTGCAATAAAATAATAATAAAATAAAATAATAATAATGAGTACTATTTAAAGAATTCTTAAATGTCATTATTAAATATGCATTGGATATGCACACTTATTATGCAATAATAATAATAACAATAATTTAATTCAATGCAAGTTTATTTATATTGTGCTTTTCACAATATAAATCGTTGCAAAGCATCTTTACAGAAAATTAAGTTTCTACAGTATATTTAGTATATTATACTATATATATACATATATATATATATATATATATATATATATATATATATATATATATATATATATATAATATTATTATTATTATTATTATTTTATTTTTTATTTTTTTGACATTTGCATTCTCTTTCAGTCTTCAGGGGCATTCAGGAAGCCTTTGGGAAAATGTTTTTTTCTTTTAAGACTGCAGGTAATCAAAACACATTCTTAGATTCTAAACTACAAGCAGTGCTGCTTAGTTCAGAAGAATGTACCCTGCTAATATCTCAGGGTAGACAAAAGAGTATTGCAGCTTTTAATCTGCTCTAATGAAGTTTCTTGCTACAATACTGGATCCAAAGTTATCGTTCATCTGCATGGGATTTTCACAAAATAATTCAGTATCACATCATGTAGCCACAGCAGTATATTTTGGGATATTATGCAAATCTTCTGGCAAGCCAAACATCGCTGATAGCATGCAAATAAAAACAGCATTTGGAAAACAATTTAAGGTGAATAATTTGAGATGTGAATGAGAAAACACTGGAGGTAAAAGAATAAAAGCTAGAGTGATGACTCTTATCCAGACCCCAAGTTTAGAAAGGTGCACATGAATTTAAATTAATCATTGAAGACGTATACAAAAACGAAAATTGAAGCAGAACAGAGTATAACGCAAATGCCAGATGAATAGAACAACACCGTGGGCATTGCTTCGAGACGCCATTATGTTAAGTATGCGTGAGATGTCTCCCGATAAGCAGGCTTACTATCTCTCTTTGTGCAAAGAGAATGTGTTGTGGATGGTTTTATAGACTGTGCTTTAATCAGTACTGAGAGGGGGAATGTTTTCAGTTGTTTGCTTCTCTTTTTCCATCTCTCCAAACAAATATCCCTGATTGTGGTAATTTAGTCCATTATCACAACAGAAAAACTTAAAGCAGATTCAGAGGAAGACAAAGCTTTCGAGTTCTGTGTGAATAGCTCCAATTTGAAATCTAACATTACCGCAAGACCGTGAGAGGTATTTATGAGGTGAAAAAAATAATTTGGGGTAAAATAATGAAATGCAAGAGATAATTTAAGAACCAGCTATGCAAATATCTTCCACCGCTGTCACTGAAAGCAGTCTCTGATAAGTGATCTTCACATGATAACTCCATTGATTTTAGGATCAAAAACATAGGAGTCGATGTTACACTTGTGCCAATACTGTATATACAGAGCACTTTTCTGAATTGCCTTGATGTTAGGGTGACACTAAGATGACATGCAGAGTTTTCAAATGGTCACCCTTTCTTTTCCTGACGTTTCATTGTCTAGCCTTCACAAGCCTTGAAGATGAATTCTGGTGTCCCAGAGTCATCCACCGTTATGTCTCTCCCCATTTCTTGAAATTATCTTGGGGCCCAGGAGAGATATTTCTGGTTGATCCATAGCCATCGACTACATCTTTCTGCTGCCTCTGATTCATATTTGATGTTTTTAGGGACTGACTTAATGGATCCCTTGAGTTTTATGGTAGATGTGGCTGTAAAACTTCTCCACTACACTTTTCTGTGGTTTTCCAGCACTGTTGCTTTGCATCTGCTGCCAATTTTGTTTAATGTTCCCTCTTGTGTGCTTGGTCTACTGAATTCACCAGTGGATGTTAGGTCAACAGTGTTGAC